>NW_027040378.1:0-931 GCF_034236695.1 Oncorhynchus nerka | reverse complement strand
AGTGTGTTATAGTGTCTATAAGGAGGTGAACTACTGTAACAGTTCATAGATTATAGTGTCTCTAGGAGGTGAACTACTGTAACAGTTCAGTGTGTTATTGTGTCTCTAAGAGAAGAGCTACTGTAACAGTTCATAGATTATAGTGTCTCTAGGAGGTGAACTACTGTAACAGTTCAGTGTGTTATAGTGTCTATAAGGAGGTGAACTGCTGGGCAAGAGTTCAGTGTGTTATTGTGTCTCTAGGGTGAACTACTGTAACAGTTCAGTGAGTTGTTGTGTCTCTAGGAGTTGAACTACTGTAACAGTTCCAGTGTGTTTACTGTCACAATAGGAGGTGAACTGCTGTAACAGTTCAGTGTGTTATTGTGTCTCTAAGAGGTGCACTGCCAACAGTTCATGTGATTATTGTGTCTCAAGGAGGTGAACTACTGTAACAGTTCAGTGTATTTATGCTGTCACACTGAGAGTGAACTACTGTAACAGTTCAGTGTGTTATAGTGTCACAATGGTGAACTACTGTAACAGTTCAGTGTACTGTTGTGTGTCTAGGAAATTGAACTTCTGTAACAGTTAAGTGTGTTATAGTGTCTCTAGGAGGTGAACTACTGCCAAGCAGTTCCCAGTGTGTGTTATAGTGTCTAGAGGTGAACTGCTGTAACAGTTCAGTGTATTTTTCTAAGAGAAGAGCTACTGTAACAGTTCTGGAGTATAGGTAATATAGAGTGAACTACTGTAACAGTTCATAGATTATTGTGTCTCTAGGAGGTGAACTACTGTAACAGTTCATAGATTATAGTGTCTCTAGGAGGTGAACTACTGTAACAGTTCAGTGTGTTATTGTGTCTCTAGGAGGTGAACTACTGTAACAGTTCATAGATTATAGTGTCTCTAGGAGGTGAACTACTGTAACAGTTCAGTGTGTTATAGTGTC
>NW_027040377.1:266548-270557 GCF_034236695.1 Oncorhynchus nerka | reverse complement strand
ACTACAGACTATAGAGGTGAGCAGGGTAACAGACTACAGACTATAGAGGTGAGCAGGGTAACAGACTACAGACTATAGAGGTGAGTAGGGTAACAGACTACAGACTATAGAGGTGAGCAGGGTAACAGACTACAGACTATAGAGGTGAGTAGGGTAACAGAATACTACTATTGAAGTCGAGACAGAGTGTTTGTGCTTGGGGTTTATGCAGGGTTTTATACATCTAGGACTGCTTGGATGTCTTCATCACTAATCCTTACTGCCCTAGATAATCCCTAGATCAGCCCTAGCCCTATATCACAAGATAAATCCCTAATAATAGTCCTAGATCAGCCCTATATCAGCCCTAGATCAGCCCTAGCCCTATATCACAACATAAATCCCTAATAATAGCCCTAGATCAGCCCTAGATCAGCCCTAGCCCTATATCACAACATAAATCCCTAATAATAGCCCTAGATCAGCCCTAGATCAGCCCTAGATCAGCCTTAGCCCTATATCACAACATAAATCCCTAATAATAGCCCTAGATCAGCCCTATATCAGCCCTAGATCAGTCCTAGATCAGCCCTAGATCAGTCCCTAGATCAGCCCTAGATCACTAATAAAGCCCTAGATAAAAGCCTAGATCACTATATCACAACATAAATCCCTAATAATAGCTCTAGATCAGCCCTAGAACAGCCCTAGATCAGCCCTAGATCAGCCCTAGATCAGTCCTAGATCAGTCCTAGATCAGCCCTAGATCAGCCCTATATCACAAGATAAAGCACTAATAAAAGCCCTAGATCGGCCCTAGATCACAACATAAAGCACTAATAAAAGCTCTAGATCAGCCCTAGATCAGCCCTAGATCACAACATAAAGCACTAATAAAAGCCCTAGATCAGCCCTATATCACAAGATAAATCCCTAATAATAGCCCTAGATCAGCCCTATATCACAACATAAATCCCTAATAATAGCCCTAGAACAGCCCTAGATCAGCCCTAGATCAGCCCTATATCACAAGATAAATCCCTAATAATAGCCCTAGATCAGCCCTAGATCAGCCCTAGATCACAACATGCAGTACTAATAATAGCCCTAGATCAACTCTAGTTCAGCAGATCAGCCCTAGATCTATATCAGCCTTAGATCACAACATAAAGCACTAATAAAAGCCCTAGATCAGCCCTAGATCACAACACAAAGCACTAATAAAAGCCCTAGATCAGCCCTAGATCACAACATAAAGCACTAATAGCCCTAGATCAACCCTAGAACAGCCCTAGATCACAACACAAAGCACTAATAACAGCCCTAGATCAGCCCTAGATCACAACATAAAGCACTAATAGCCCTAGATCAACCCTAGAACAGCCCTAGATCACAACACAAAGCACTAATAAAAGCCCTAGATCAGCCCTAGATCACAACATAAAGCACTAATAGCCCTAGATCAACCCTAGAACAGCCCTAGATCACAACACAAGCCCTAGATCAGCCCTAGATCACAACATAATGCACTAATAAAAGCCCTAGATCAGCCCTAGATCACAACACAAAGCACTAATAAAAGCCCTAGATCAGCCCTAGATCACAACATAATGCACTAATAAAAGCCCTAGATCAGCCCTAGATCACAACACAAAGCACTAATAAAAGCCCTAGATCAGCCCTAGATCACAACATAAAGCACTAATAAAAGCCCTAGATCAGCCCTAGATCACAACATAAAGCACCTAGCCCTAGATCAGACCTAGATCAGCCCTAGATCATAATGCACTAACTAATAGCCCTAGATCAGCCCTAGATCACAACACAAAGCACTAATAGCCCTAGATCAGCCCTAGAACAGCCCTAGATCACAACACAAAGCACTAATAGCCCTAGATCAGCCCTAGATCAACCCTAGATCACAACACAAAGCACTAATAGCCCTAGATCAGCCCTAGATCACAACACAAAGCACTAATAGCCCTAGATCAGCCCTAGATCACAACACAAAGCACTAATAGCCCTAGATCACAACATAATGCACTAATAAAAGCTCTAGATCAGCCCTAGATCACAACATAATGCACTAATAAAAGCCCTAGATCAGCCCTAGATCACAACATAATGCACTAATAAAAGCCCTAGATCAGCCCTAGATCACAACATAATGCACTAATAAAAGCTCTAGATCAGCCCTATATCAGACCTAGATCAGCCCTAGATCACAACATAATGCACTAATAAAAGCCCTAGATCAGCCCTAGATCACAACATAAAGCACTAATAAAAGCCCTAGATCAGCCCTAGATCAGTCCTAGATCAGCCCTATATCAGCCCTAGATCAGTCCTAGATCAGTCCTATATCAGTCCTAGATCAGCCCTAGATCACAACATAAAGCACTAATAAAAGCCCTAGATCACAACATAATGCACTAATAAAAGCCCTAGATCAGCCCTAGATCACAACATAAAGCACTAATAGCCCTAGATCAACCCTAGAACAGCCCTAGATCACAACACAAAGCACTAATAGCCCTAGATCAGCCCTAGATCACAACACAAAGCACTAATAGCCCTAGATCAGCCCTAGAACAGCCCTAGATCACAACACAAAGCACTAATAGCCCTAGATCAACCCTAGATCACAACACAAAGCACTAAAGCCCTAGATCAGCCCTAGATCACAACATAATGCACTAATAAAAGCCCTAGATCAGCCCTAGATCAGTCCCTAGATCAGCCCTAGATCACAACATAAAGCACTAATAAAAGCCCTAGATCAGCCCTAGATCACAACATAATGCACTAATAAAAGCCCTAGATCAGCCCTAGATCACAACATAATGCACTAATAAAAGCCCTAGATCAGCCCTATATCACAACATAAAGCACTAATAAAAGCCCTAGATCACAACATAAAGCACTAATAAAAGCCCTAGATCAGCCCTAGATCACAACATAATGCACTAATAAAAGCCCTAGATCACAACATAAAGCACTAATAAAAGCTCTAGATCAGCCCTAGATCACAACATAATGCACTAATAAAAGCTCTAGATCAGCCCTAGATCACAACATAATGCACTAATAATAGCCCTAGATCACAACATAATGCACTAATAATAGCCCTATATCACAACATAATGCACTAATAAAAGCTCTAGATCAGTCCTATATCAGTCCTAGATCAGCCCTATATCACAACATAATGCACTAATAATAGCTCTAGATCCTCTAGATCACAACATAATGCACTAATAAAAGCTCTAGATCAGCCCTAGATCACAACATAATGCACTAATAAAAGCTCTAGATCAGTCCTATATCAGTCCTAGATCAGCCCTATATCACAACATAATGCACTAATAATAGCTCTAGATCAGCTCTAGATCACAACATAATGCACTAATAATAGCTCTAGATCAGCCCTATATCACAACATAATGCACTAATAATAGCTCTAGATCAGCCCTAGATCACAACATAATGCACTAATAATAGCTCTAGATCAGCTCTAGATCACAACATAATGCACTAATAATAGCTCTAGATCGAGCTCTAGATCACAACATGAACTCAAAATGGAATAAGTAGTTCTCACCCATCTACACACAATACCCCATAATGTCACCGTGAAAACATGTTTTTAGAAAATGCTATAACTATTGAAAATTGAATACAGAAATATCTTATTTACGTAAGTATTCAGATCCCAGAGACAATACTCTGCAGAAGCACCTTTGGCAGTGACTACGGTCTTTCTGGTCTCTAAGAGCTTTCCACACCTGGATTGGGCAACATATACCCATTATTCTTAAAACAGAGATATTCAAGCTCTGCCAAATTGGTTGTAGCTTCATAAGCTTGATAATCCTAACTGTCCCACCCTGGTCTGTTTCATCTGGCCTTGTGCTTGTCTTCACCCCCCTCCATTTTGCACCAATCTTCCCAAATGATCCCCGGGGGTATTTATACCTGTGTATTCTGTCTGTCTGTGCCAGTTCGTTTTATTTGTCAAGTCGACCAGCGG
>NW_027040377.1:253756-266048 GCF_034236695.1 Oncorhynchus nerka | reverse complement strand
CACCAGAACCAGGAGCCGGTCAACACAGAACCAGGAGCTGGTCAACACCAGGACCTGGAAGCCGGTCAACACCAGGACCAGGAGCCGGTCAACACCAGAACCAGGAGCCGGTCAACACCAGGACCAGGAGCCGGTCAACACCAGGACCCGGAGCCGGTCAACACCAGGACCGGAGCCGGTCAACACCAGGACCAGGAGCCGGTCAACACCAGGACCAGGAGCCGGTCCAACACCAGGACCTGGAGCCGGTCACACCACCAGGACCAGGGAAGCCGGTCAACACCAGAACCAGGAGCCGGTCAACACACCAGGACCTGGTCAACACCAGCCGGTCAACACGGGACCTGGGCCAGAACCAGGACCAGGAGCCGGTCAACAGAACCAGAACCCGGAGCCGGCCAGTAGAGAAGGCTAGGCTATACAGTAGAGAGGCTAAATACAGCAGAGAGGCTATACAGTAGGCAGTAGAGAGGCTAAATACAGTAGAGAGGCTACATACAGTAGAGAGGCTATATACAGTAGAGAGGCTATATACAGTAGAGAGGCTATATACAGTAAAGAGGCTAAATACAGTAGAGAGGCTAAATACAGTAGAGAGGCTAAATACAGTAGAGAGGCTATAGGTGGCCTTAACTATGGATGTCACATGACTGGGCAGGGACACAGGCTATAGAGAGGCTAAATGGCCTTAAAACTATGGATGTCACATGACTGGGCAGGGACACAGCCATAGGTGGCCTTAACTATGGATGTCACATGACTGGGCAGGGACACAGCTATAGGTGGCCTTAACTATGGATGTCACATGACTGGGCAGGGACACAGCCATAGGTGGCCTTAACTATGGATGTCACATGACTGGGCAGGGACACAGCCATAGGTGGCCTTAACTATGGATGTCACATGACTGGGCAGGGACACAGCCATAGGTGGCCTTAACTATGGATGTCACATGACTGGGCAGGGACACAGCCATAGGTGGCCTTAACTATGGATGTCACATGACTGGGCAGGGACACAGCCATAGGTGGCCTTAACTATGGATGTCACATGACTGGGCAGGGACACAGCCATAGGTGGCCTTAACTATGGATGTCACATGACTGGGCAGGGACACAGCCATAGGTGGCCTTAACTATGGATGTCACATGACTGGGCAGGGACACAGCCATAGGTGGCCTTAACTATGGATGTCACATGACTGGGCAGGGACACAGCCATAGGTGGCCTTAACTATGGATGTCACATGACTGGGCAGGGACACAGCCATAGGTGGCCTTAACTATGGATGTCACATGACTGGGCAGGGGCACAGCTATAGGTGGCCTTAACTATGGATGTCACATGACTGGGCAGGGACACAGCCATAGGTGGCCTTAACTATGGATGTCACATGACTGGGCAGGGACACAGCCATAGGTGGCCTTAACTATGGATGTCATAACACTGGGGAGTCAAGCCCATCCAATCAGAATGAGTTTTCCCCACAAAAGGGCTTTATTACAGACAGAAATACTCCTGGGTGTTATCAGCTGTCCAGGTGGCTGCTCGCAGACGATCCCGCAGGTGAAGAAGCCAGACGTGGAGGTCCTGGGCTGGCGTGGTTACATGTGGTCTGCGGTTGTGAGGCCGTTTGGACATACTGCCGAATTCTCTGAAACGATGTTGGAGGCAGTTTAAGGTAAAGAAATTAACATTAAATTCTCTAGCAACAGCTCCTGCAGTCAGCATGCCAATTTCACGCTCCTTCAAGACTTGAGACATCTGTAGCATTGTGTTGTGTGACAAAACTGCACATTTTAGAGTGGCCTTTTATTGTACCCAGCACAAGGTGCGCCTGTGTAATGATCATGCTGGAAAATCAGCTTCTTGATATGCCACACCTGTCAGGTGGATGGATTATCTTGGCAACAGAGAAATGCTCACTAACAGGGATGTAAACAAATCTGTGCACAACATTTGAAATAAATAATATGTTTATTTACATGGAACATTTCTGGGATAGTTTATTTCATGAATGGTTGGACCAAAACCTTACGTGTTGCGTTTATATTTCTGTTCAGTGTAGATGCATCCTTCAGATTCAGGAAATAATACTGACTGTAAAAAATCACTATAAATATCATTTAAAAACATATCAGTCAACATACAGTATGTGCTGAACATCTGGGAACATCAGTAATATTCCTTATTCTATCATTAATATTCCTTATTCTATAATTAATATTCCTTATTCTATAATTAATATTCCTTATTCTATCATTAATATTCCATATTCTATCATTAATATTCCTTATTCTATAATTAATATTCCTTATTCTATCATTAATATTCCTTATTCTATAATTAATATTCCATATTCTATAATTAATATTCCTTATTCTATCATTAATATTCCATATTCTATCATTAATATTCCTTATTCTATAATTAATATTCCTTATTCTATCATTAATATTCCTTATTCTATCATTAATATTCCTTATTCTATCATTAATATTCCTTATTCTATAATTAATATTCCTTATTCTATAATTAATATTCTATATTCTATAATTAATATTCCTAATATTCTATCATTAATATTCCTTATTCTATAATTAATATTCCTTATTCTATCATTAATATTCCTTATTCTATAATTAATATTCCATATTCTATAATTAATATTCTTATTCTATAATTAATATTCTATAATTTATATTCATTATTCTATAATTAATATTCTTATTCTATCATTATATTCCTTATTCTATAATTAATATTCCATATTCTATAATTTATACATCTATAATTAATATTCTATAAGGACTAATATTCATTATTAATATTCATATTCTATAACAGGATTCTATAGAAAACATCAGTATTTATTGATATTCTATAACAGGACTTATAGAAAACATCATTAATATTCCATATTCTATAACAGGACTTATAGAAAACATCAGTATTATTTGATATTCTATAACAGGACTTATAGAAAACATCTGAGCGGCAGATGCTTTAATCTTCATGTAAGAAAGTCATTAACTCTCCGCCTGACCTCTGGTGAAATCAACCAATCAGAGAGGCCACCTGTAGCAGGACGGCCAACTAGGGCCTCGACCACTTAAAGTGCCAAACAGCACCAGGAGCCTGAGGAAGCTGACTTGCTGCCAGAATGTCTGCTTAACCGAAGGCTGGCTGTTTGGTTCCTGGCGGGCGTGCGGCCAGCGGCAGCTGGAACAGCGAGAACAGGGCTGAGCTAGGCGATGATGATGCCAGAGGTATAAAACCTGAGCTGCCCAGCATGCAGAGTTCTCCCCCCCAGCTAAAAAGAGGACCAGCCGGACAGATCCGGAGAGGCCAGAAAGACACACAGACAGGGACAGACAGGGACACAGAGTTAACCGTGTGGGCTGAGTGGTCAGCATGATAGCACAGATAAGAAAATAACAAGTAGACAAGATAGATGGCTCTTTAAATCTCTCTTCTCCTGAATACCTCTCGAGAGAGGTTTCTCTCTATCTCTCTCCTCTCTCTAGAGGTCTCTTCCTATCTCTCTCCTCTCTCTAGAGGTCTCTTTCTATCTCTCTCCTCTCTTTTCAAGTCTCTTTCTATCTCTCTCCTCTCTCTAGAGGACTCTTTGTCTCTCTGCTCTTTCTAGAGGTCTTTTTCCATCTCTCCCATCTCTAGAGGTCTGTCTCCCATCCTGCATAACTTTCTATAGAGGTCTCTGCTCCTGAATAAATCTCTCTAGCAGCTCTCTGCTCCTGAATAAATCTCTCTAGCAGCTCTCTCCTCCTGAATAAATCTCTCTAGCAGCTCTCTGCTCCTGAATATCTCTCTCTAGCAGCTCTCTCCTTCTGAATAAACCTCTCTAGCAGCTCTCTGCTCCTGAATAAACCTCTCTAGCAGCTCTCTGCTCCTGAATAAACCTCTCTAGCAGCTCTCTGCTCCTGAATAAACCTCTCTAGCAGCTCTCTGCTCCTGAATAAATCTCTCTAGCAGCTCTCTCCTCCTGAATAAACCTCTCTAGCAGCTCTCTGCTCCTGAATATCTCTCTCTAGCAGCTCTCTCCTTCTGAATAAATCTCTCTAGCAGCTCTCTCCTCCTGAATAAATATCTCTAGCAGCTCTCTCCTCCTGAATAAACCTCTCTAGCAGCTCTCTCCTCCTGAATAAATCTCTCTAGCAGCTCTCTCCTCCTGAATAAATCTCTCTAGCAGCTCTCTGCTCCTGAATATCTCTCTAGCAGCTCCTCCTGAATAAATCTCTCTAGCAGCTCTCTCCTTCTGAATAAATCTCTCTCTAGCAGCTCTCTCCTCCTAAATATCTCTCTCGAGCAGCTCTCTCCTCCTGAATATCTCTCTCTAGCAGCTCTCTGCTCCTGAATAAATCTCTCTAGCAGCTCTCTCCTTCTGAATAAATCTCTATCTAGCAGCTCTCTCCTCCTGAATATCTCTCTAGCAGCTCTCTCCTCCTGAATATCTCTCTCTAGCAGCTCTCTCCTCCTGAATATCTCTCTCTAGCAGCTCTCTGCTCCTGAATATCTCTCTCTAGCAGCTCTCTCCTCCTGAATAAATCTCTCTAGCAGCTCCTCCTGAATAAATCTCTCTAGCAGCTCCTCCTGAATATCTCTCTAGCAGCTCTCTCCTCCTGAATAAATCTCTCTAGCAGCTCTCTCCTTCTGAATATCTCTCTCTAGCAGCTCTCTCCTTCTGAATAAATCTCTCTAGCAGCTCTCTCCTCCTGAATATCTCTCTCTAGCAGCTCTCTGCTCCTGAATAAATCTCTCTAGCAGCTCTCTCCTCCTGAATATCTCTCTCTAGCAGCTCTCTCCTCCTGAATATCTCTCTCTAGCAGCTCTCTGCTCCTGAATAAATCTCTCTAGCAGCTCTCTCCTCCTGAATATCTCTCTCTAGCAGCTCTCTCCTCCTGAATATCTCTCTCTAGCAGCTCTCTCCTCCTGAATATCTCTCTCTAGCAGCTCTCTGCTCCAGAATAAATCTCTCTAGCAGCTCTCTCCTCCTGAATAAATCTCTCTAGCAGCTCTCTCCTCCTGAATAAATCTCTCTAGCAGCTCTCTCCTCCTGAATAAATCTCTCTAGCAGCTCTCTGCTCCTGAATAAATCTCTCTAGCAGCTCTCTCCTCCTGAATAAATCTCTCTAGCAGCTCTCTGCTCCTGAATAAATCTCTCTAGCAGCTCTCTCCTCCTGAATAAATCTCTCTAGCAGCTCTCTGCTCCTGAATAAATCTCTCTAGCAGCTCTCTCCTCCTGAATAAATCTCTCTAGCAGCTCTCTCCTCCTGAATAAATCTCTCTAGCAGCTCTCTCCTCCTGAATAAATCTCTCTAGCAGCTCTCTCCTCCTGAATATCTCTATCTAGCAGCTCCTCCTGAATAAATCTCTCTAGCAGCTCTCTCCTTCTGGATAAATCTCTATCTAGCAGCTCTCTGCTCCTGAATATCTCTCTAGCAGCTCTCTCCTCCTGAATAAATCTCTCTAGCAGCTCTCTGCTCCTGAATAAATCTCTCTAGCAGCTCTCTCCTCCTGAATAAATCTCTCTAACAGCTCTCTGCTCCTGAATAAATCTCTCTAGCAGCTCTCTCCTCCTGAATACATCTCTCTAGCAGCTCTCTCCTCCTGAATAAATCTCTCTAGCAGCTCTCTCCTCCTGAATATCTCTCTCTAGCAGCTCTCTCCTCCTGAATAAATCTCTCTAGCAGCTCTCTGCTCCTGAATAAATCTCTCTAGCAGCTCTCTCCTCCTGAATATCTCTCTCTAGCAGCTCTCTCCTTCTGAATAAATCTCTCTAGCGGCTCTCTCCTCCTGAATATCTCTCTCTAGCAGCTCTCTGCTCCTGAATATCTCTCTAGCAGCTCTCTCCTCCTGAATATCTCTCTCTAGCAGCTCTCTCCTCCTGAATATCTCTCTCTAGCAGCTCTCTCCTCCTGAATATCTCTCTAGCAGCTCTCTCCTCCTGAATAAATCTCTCTAGCAGCTCTCTGCTCCTGAATAAATCTCTCTAGCAGCTCCTCCTGAATAAATCTCTCTAGCAGCTCTCTCCTCCTGAATATCTCTCTAGCAGCTCTCTGCTCCTGAATATCTCTCTCTAGCAGCTCCCTCCTCCTGAATATATCTCTCTAGCAGCTCTCTGCTCCTGAATATCTCTCTAGCAGCTCTCTCCTCCTGAATAAATCTCTAGCAGCTCTCTCCTCCTGAATAAATCTCTCTAGCAGCTCCTCCTGAATAAATCTCTCTAGCAGCTCTCTCCTCCTGAATATCTCTCTCTAGCAGCTCCCTCCTCCTGAATATCTCTCTCTAGCAGCTCTCTCCTCCTGAATAAATCTCTCTAGCAGCTCTCTGCTCCTGAATATCTCTCTAGCAGCTCTCTCCTCCTGAATAAATCTCTCTAGCAGCTCTCTGCTCCTGAATCAAATCAAATCAAATCAAATCAAATGTATTTATATAGCCCTTCGTACATCAGCTGATATCTCAAAGTGCTGTACAGAAACCCAGCCTAAAACCCCAAACAGCAAACAATGCAAATGCAGGTGTAAAAGCACGAATAAATCTCTCTAGCAGCTCCTCCTGAATATCTCTCTCTAGCAGCTCTCTCCTCCTGAATATCTCTCTCTAGCAGCTCTCTCCTCCTGAATAAATCTCTCTAGCAGCTCTATCCTCCTGAATACCCCTCTCTAGCAGGTATCTCTCTACAGTATGAACCAGGCTCCAGTATGAACCAGGTTCCAGTATGAACCAGGTTCCAGTATGAATCAGGCTCCAGTATGATCCAGGTTCCAGTATGATCCACGTTCCAGTATTATCCAGGCTCCAGTATGAACCAGGTTCCAGTATGATCCAGGTTCCAGTATGAACCAGGCTCCAGTATGATCCAGGTTCCAGTATGATCCAGGTTCCAGTATGAACCAGGTTCCAGTATGATCCAGGCTCCAGTATGAACCAGGCTCCAGTATGATCCAGGTTCCAGTATGAACCAGGTTCCAGTATGATCCAGGCTCCAGTATGAACCAGGCTCCAGTATGAACCAGGCTCCAGTATGAACCAGGTTCCAGTATGATCCAGGCTCCAGTATGAACCAGGCTCCAGTATGAACCAGGCTCCAGTATGAACCAGGCTCCAGTATGATCCAGGTTCCAGTATGATCCAGGCTCCAGTATGATCCAGGTTCCAGTATGATCCAGGTTCCAGTATGATCCAGGCCAGTATGAACCAGGCTCCAGTATGAACCAGGCTCCAGTATGAACCAGGCTCCAGTATGAACCAGGCTCCAGTATGATCCAGGTTCCAGTATGATCCAGGCTCCAGTATGATCCAGGCTCCAGTATGAACCAGGCTCCAGTATGATCCAGGTTCCAGTATGAACCAGGCTCCAGTATGATCCAGGCTCCAGTATGAACCAAGCTCCAGTATGATCCAGGCTCCAGTGTTGTGAGCCAGTTAAAGGCAGAGTGTTAGGAGAGGTAACAGGATCCTAACAACAGGAGCTCCCATTATATCTGTAATCAGGTGATAATTAGAATAGTGCTGCGGCTCCCACAGGGTGGGAATTGGAACGCTGCTTCACAATGTTTCTACAACCATACCACCTCCCTGCTACACCGCCCTCCCACACTCCTCCCTCCCCTCCACCTCCCTGCTACACCGCCCTCCCACACTCCTCCCTCCCCCTCCTCCTCCCTCCACTGACCACAGGCCCACACTCCTCCCTCCCCTCCTCCTCCCTGCTACACCGCCCTCCCACACTCCTCCCTCCCCTCCTCCTCCCTGCTACACCGCCCTCCCACACTCCTCCCTCCCCTCCTCCTCCCCTACACCGCCCTCCCACACTCCTCCCTCCCCTCCACCTCCCTGCTACACCGCCCCTCCCACACTCCTCCCTCCCTCCCCTCCACCTCCCTGCTACACCGCCCTCCCACACTCCTCCCTCCCCTCCTCCTCCTCCCTGCTACACCGCCCTCCCACACTCCTCCCTCCCCTCCTCCTCCCTGCTACACCGCCCTCCCACCTCCTCCCTCCCCTCCACCTCCCTCCCTCCACTGACCACAGGCCCACACTCCTCCCTCCCCTCCTCCTCCCTCCACTGACCACAGGCCCACACTCCTCCCTCCCCTCCTCCTCCTCCCTCCCCTGACCACAGGCCCACACTCCTCCCTCCCTCCTCCTCCCTCCACTGACCACAGGCCCACACTCCTCCCCCCCCTCCTCCTCCCTCCACTGACCACAGGCCCACACTCCTCCCTCCCCTCCTCCTCCCTGCTACACTGCCCTCCCACACTCCTCCCTCCCCTCCTCCTCCCTCCACTGACCACAGGCCCACACTCCTCCCTCCCCTCCTCCCCTCGCCCCTCCTCCTCCCTCCACTGACCACAGGCCCCTCCTCCTCTCTCCCCTCCTCCCCTCCGACACTCCTCCCTCCCCTCCTCCCCTCGCCCCTCCTCCTCCTTCCACTGACCACAGGCCCCTCCTCCTCTCTCCCCTGACCACAGGCCCACACTCCTCCCTCCCCTCCTCCCCTCACCCCTCCTCCTCCTTCCACTGACCACAGGCCCCTCCTCCTCCCTCCACTGACCACAGGCCCCACCCCTCCTCCCCTCACCCCTCCTCCTCCCTCCACTGACCACAGGCCCTCCCACACTCCTCCCTCCCCTCCTCCCCTCGCCCCTCCTCCTACCTCCACTGACCACCGGCCCAAACTCCTCCCTCCCCTCCTCCCCTTGCCCCTCCAGTGGCTGCTGTGAACCAGTATGATGCTCAATGTCCCCGTCCCAACCTAGCCCAGTATGATGCTCAATGTCCCCGTCCCAACCTAGCCCAGTATGATGCTCAATATCCCCGTCCCAACCTATCCCAGGATGATGCTCAATGTCCCCGTCCCATCCTAGCACAGTATGATGCTCAATGTCCCCGTCCCATCCTAGCCCAGTATGATGTTCAATGTCCCCGTCCCAACCTAGCCCAGTATGATGTTCAATGTCCCCGTCCCAACCTAGCCCAGTATGATGCTCAATGTCCCCGTCCCATCCTAGCCCAGTATGATGTTCAATGTCCCCGTCCCAACCTAGCCCAGTATGATGTTCAATGTCCCCGTCCCAACCTAGCCCAGTATGATGCTCAATGTCCCTGTCCCATCCTAGCCCAGTATGATGCTCAATGTCCCCATCCCAACCTAGCCCAGTATGATGCTCAATGTCCCCGTCCCAACCTAGCCCAGTATGAAGCTCAATGTCCCCGTCCCAACCTAGCCCAGTATGATGCTCAATGTCCCCGTCCCAACCTAGCCCAGTATGATGCTCAATGTCCCCGTCCCAACCTAGCCCAGTATGATGCTCAATGTCCCCGTCCCAACCTAGCCCAGTATGATGCTCAATGTCCCCGTCCCAACCTAGCCCAGTATGATGCTCAATGTCCCCGTCCCAACCTAGCCCAGTATGATGCTCAATGTCCCCTCCCAACCTAGCCCAGTATGATGCTCAATGTCCCCGTCCCAACCTAGCCCAGTATGATGCTCAATGTCCCCGTCCCAACCTAGCCCAGTATGATGCTCAATGTCCCCGTCTCAACCTAGCCCAGTATGATAATCAATGTCCCCGTCCGAACCTAGCCCAGTATGAAGCTCAATGTTCCCGTCCCAACCTAGCCCAGTATGATGCTCAATATCCCCGTCCCAACCTAGCCCAGTATGATGCTCAATGTCCCCGTCCCAACCTAGCCCAGTATGATGCTCAATGTCCCCGTCCCAACCTAGCCCAGTATGATGCTCAATGTCCCCGTCCCAACCTAGCCCAGTATGATGCTCAATGTCCCCGTCCCAACCTAGCCCAACCTAGCCCAGTATGATGCTCAATGTCCCGTCCCAACCTAGCCCAGTATGATGCTCAATGTCCCCGTCCCAACCTAGCCCAGTATGATGCTCAATGTATGCCCAGTATGATGCTCAATGTCCCTAGCCCAGTATGATGCTCAATATCCCCGTCCCAACCTAGCCCAGTATGATGCTCAATGTCCCCATCCCAACCTAGCCCAGTATGATGCTCAATGTCCCCGTCCCAACCTAGCCCAGGATGATGCTCAATGTCCCCGTCCCAACCTAGCCCAGTATGATGCTCAATGTCCAGTATGATCCAATGTCCCCGTCCCAACCTAGCCCAGTATGATGCTCAATGTCCCCGTCCCAACCTAGCCCAGTATGATGCTCAATGTCCCCGTCCCAACCTAGCCCAGTATGATGCTCAATGTCCCCGTCCCAACCTAGCCCCCAATGTCCCGTCCCAACCTAGCCCAGTATGATGCTCAATGTCCCCGTCCCAACCTAGCCCAGTATGATGCTCAATGTCCCCGTCCCAACCTAGCCCAGTATGATGCTCAATGTCCCCGTCCCAACCTAGCCCAGTATGATGCTCAATGTCCCCGTCCCAACCTAGCCCAGTATGATGCTCAATGTCCCGTCCCAACCTAGCCCAGTATGATGCTCAATATCCCGTCCCAACCTAGCCCAGTATGATGCTATCCCCAGTCCCAACCTAGCCCAGTATGATGCTCAATATCCCCGTCCCAACCTAGCCCAGTATGATGCTCAATGTCCCCGTCCCAACCTAGCCCAGTATGATGCTCAAGGTCCCCGTCTCAACCTAGCCCAGTATGATGCTCAATGTCCCCGTCCCAACCTAGCCCAGTATGATGCTCAATGTCCCCATCCCATCCAAGCCCAGTATGATGCTCAATGTCCCCGTCCCATCCTATCCCAGTATGATGCTCAATGTCCCCGTCCCAACCTAGCCCAGTATGATGCTCAATGTCCCCGTCCCATCCTAGCCCAGTATGATGCTCAATGTCCCCGTCCCATCCTATCCCAGTATGATGTTCAATGTCCCCGTCCCAACCTAGCCCAGTATGATGCTCAATGTCCCCGTCCAAACCTATCCCAGTATGATGCTCAATGTCCCCGTCCCAACCTAGCCCAGTATGATGCTCAATATCCCCGTCCCAACCTAGCCCAGTATGATGCTCAATGTCCCCGTCCCAACCTAGCCCAGTATGATGCTCAATGTCCCCGTCCCAACCTAGCCCAGTATGATGCTCAATGTCACCGTCCCATCCTAGCCCAGTATGATTCTCAATGTCCCCGTCTCAACCTAGCCCAGTATGATGCTCAATGTCCCCGTCCCATCCTAGCCCAGTATGATGCTCAATGTCCCCGTCCCATCCTAGCCCAGTATGATGCTCAATGTCCCCGTCCCATCCTAGCCCAGTATGATGCTCAATGTCCCCGTCCCATCCTAGCCCAGTATGATGCTCAATGTCCCCGTCCCAACCTAGCCCAGTATGATGCTCAATGTCCCCGTCCCATCCTAGCCCAGTATGATGCTCAATGTCCCCGTCCCAACCTAGCCCAGTATGATGCTCAATGTCCCCGTCCCAACCTAGCCCAGTATGATGCTCAATGTCCCCGTCCCATCCTAGCCCAGTGTGATGCTCAATGTCCCCGTCCCAACCTAGCCCAGTATGATGCTCAATGTCCCCGTCCCATCCTAGCCCAGTATGATGCTCAATGTCCCCGTCCCATCCTAGCCCAGTATGATGCTCAATGTCCCCGTCCCATCCTATCCCAGTATGATGCTCAATGTCCCCGTCCCAACCCCGTCCCAACCTATCCCAGTATGATGCTCAATGTCCCCGTCCCAACCTAGCCCAGTATGATGCTCAATGTCCCCGTCCCATCCTATCCCAGTATGATGCTCAATGTCCCCGTCCCAACCTAGCCCAGTATGATGCTCAATGTCCCCGTCCCATCCTAGCCCAGTATGATGCTCAATGTCCCCGTCCCATCCTATCCCAGTATGATGCTCAATGTCCCCGTCCCAACCTATCCCAGTATGATGCTCAATGTCCCCGTCCCAACCCCGTCCCAACCTATCCCAGTATGATAATCAATGTCCCCGTCCCATCCTATCCCAGTATGATGCTCAATGTCCCCGTCCCATCCTAGCCCAGTATGATGCTCAATGTCCCCGTCCCATCCTAGCCCAGTATGATGCTCAATGTCCCCGTCCCATCCTAGCCCAGTATGATGCTCAATGTCCCCGTCCCATCCTATCCTTACAAACCACATAGCATATCATATACAGCAGTTGCCAGTTTGTCAGCTGGCTACCTAACAATTAGATGGCTACCTAACATTAGATGGCTACCTAACGTCAGATGGCTACCTAACGTTAGATGGCTACTAATTCATCGAACCTGCTAGTATATTAACTACAAGCTATCTATATACAACTACAGTATA
>NW_027040377.1:118756-248756 GCF_034236695.1 Oncorhynchus nerka | reverse complement strand
CAAAATAGGTATTTGAATATAAATACTTACACTAACTTTTAGTTATAAGTTTTTCATACATGGACTAATTTCTAGATGACTAAAACAAACGGAAGTATATTAGTTTTATGTATTGTAGTACTAACAAACTGAAGTATATTAGTTTTATGTATTTTAGGACGAACAAACGGAAGTATATTAGTTTTATATATTGTAGTACTAACAAACTGAAGTATATTAGTTTTATGTATTGTAGTACTAACAAACTGAAGTATATTAGTTTTATGTATTTTAGGACGAACAAACGGAAATATATTAGTTTATGTATTGTAGTACTAACAAACTGAAGTATATTAGTTTTATGTATTGTAGTACTAACAAACTGAAGTATATTAGTTTTATGTATTGTAGTACTAACAAACTGAAGTATATTAGTTTTATGTATTGTAGTACTAACAAACTGAAACTCACAGGGAAAGTTGTGTGTCCTCACACGTAAAGACATTCAATATGTCAATATTCAATAACCTGAAGGAATAACAAGTGGTCTGAAGCAGGAGGCTGGTTGGATCAGTAACTGTAGCACAGGAGGCTGGTTGGATCAGTAACTGTAGCACAGGAGGCTGGTTGGATCAGTAACTGTAGCACAGGAGGCTGGTTGGATCAGTAACTGTAGCACAGGAGGCTGGTTGGATCAGTAACTGTAGCACAGGAGGCTGGTTGGATCAGTAACTGTAGCACAGGAGGCTGGTTGGATCAGTCGCTGTAGCACAGGAGGCTGGTTGGATCAGTAGCTGTAGCACAGGAGGCTGGTTGGATCAGTAACGGTAGCACAGGAGGCTGGTTGGATCAGTAACTGTAGCACAGGAGGCTGGCTGGATCAGTAACTGTAGCACAGGAGGCTGGTTGGATTAGTAACTGTAGCACAGGAGGCTGGTTGGATCAGTAACTGTAGCACAGGAGGCTGTTTGGATCAGTAACGGTAGCACAGGAGGCTGGTTGGATCAGTAACTGTAGCACAGGAGGCTGGTTGGATCAGTAACTGTAGTACAGGAGGCTGGTTGGATCAGTAACTGTAGCACAGGAGGCTGGTTGGATCAGTAACTGTAGCACAGGAGGCTGGTTGGATCAGTAACTGTAGCACAGGAGGCTGGTTGGATCAGTAACTGTAGCACAGGAGGCTGGTTGGATCAGTAACTGTAGCACAGGAGGCTGGTTGGATCAGTAACTGTAGCACAGGAGGCTGGTTGGATCAGTAACTGTAGCACAGGAGGCTGGTTGGATCAGTCGCTGTAGCACAGGAGGCTGGTTGGATCAGTAGCTGTAGCACAGGAGGCTGGTTGGATCAGTAACGGTAGCACAGGAGGCTGGTTGGATCAGTAACTGTAGCACAGGAGGCTGGCTGGATCAGTAACTGTAGCCCAGGAGGCTGGTTGGATTAGTAACTGTAGCACAGGAGGCTGGTTGGATCAGTAACTGTAGCACAGGAGGCTGTTTGGATCAGTAACGGTAGCACAGGAGGCTGGTTGGATCAGTAACTGTAGCACAGGAGGCTGGTTGGATCAGTAACTGTAGTACAGGAGGCTGGTTGGATCAGTAACTGTAGCACAGGAGGCTGGTTGGATCAGTAACTGTAGCACAGGAGGCTGGTTGGATCAGTAACTGTAGCACAGGAGGCTGGTTGGATCAGTAACTGTAGCACAGGAGGCTGGTTGGATCAGTAACTGTAGCAGAGGAGGCTGGTTGGATCAGTAACTGTAGCACAGGAGGCTGGTTGGATCAGTAACTGTAGCACAGGAGGCTGGTTGGATCAGTAACTGTAGCACAGGAGGCTGGTTGGATCAGTCGCTGTAGCACAGGAGGCTGGTTGGATCAGTAGCTGTAGCACAGGAGGCTGGTTGGATCAGTAACGGTAGCACAGGAGGCTGGTTGGATCAGTAACTGTAGCACAGGAGGCTGGCTGGATCAGTAACTGTAGCACAGGAGGCTGGTTGGATTAGTAACTGTAGCACAGGAGGCTGGTTGGATCAGTAACTGTAGCACAGGAGGCTGTTTGGATCAGTAACGGTAGCACAGGAGGGTGGTTGGATCAGTAACTGTAGCACAGGAGGCTGGTTGGATCAGTAACTGTAGCACAGGAGGCTGGTTGGATCAGTAACTGTAGCACAGGAGGCTGGTTGGATCAGTAACTGTAGCACAGGAGGCTGGTTGGATCAGTAACTGTAGCACAGGAGGCTGGTTGGATCAGTAACTGTAGCACAGGAGGCTGGTTGGATCAGTAACTGTAGCACAGGAGGCTGGTTGGATCAGTAACTGCAGCACAGGAGGCTGGTTGGATCAGTAACTGTAGCACAGGAGGCTGGTTGGATCAGTAACTGTAGCACAGGAGGCTGGTTGGATCAGTAACTGTAGCACAGGAGGCTGGTTGGATCAGTAACTGTAGCACAGGAGGCTGGTTGGATCAGTAACTGTAGCACAGGAGGCTGGTTGGATCAGTAACTGTAGCACAGGAGGCTGGTTGGATCAGTAACTGTAGCACAGGAGGCTGGTTGGATCAGTAACTGTAGCACAGGAGGCTGGTTGGATCAGTCGCTGTAGCACAGGAGGCTGGTTGGATCAGTAACTGTAGCACAGGAGGCTGGTTGGATCAGTAACTGTAGCACAGGAGGCTGGTTGGATCAGTAACTGTAGCACAGGAGGCTGGTTGGATCAGTAACTGTAGCACAGGAGGCTGGTTGGATCAGTAACTGTAGCACAGGAGGCTGATTGGATCAGTAACTGCAGCACAGGAGGCTGGTTGGATCAGTAACTGTAGCACAGGAGGCTGGTTGGATCAGTAACTGTAGCACAGGAGGCTGGTCGGATCAGTAACTGTAGCTGTTTAGTTGGTGCTTCCCACTCTAGCCTGCCTTATACATTTTCATTTTGTTATGTTTTATTTCACCTTTATTTAACCAGGTATTTATATATATATATATATAACCCTAACCCTTTATTTAACCAGGTATTTATATATATATATATAACCCTAACCCTTTATTTAACCAGGTATTTATATATATAACCCTAACCCTTTATTTAACCAGGTATTTATATATATAACCCTAACCCTTTATTTAACCAGGTATTTATATATATAACCAGGTATTTATATATATAACCCTAACCCTTTATTTAACCAGGTATTTATATATATATATAACCCTAACCCTTTATTTAACCAGGTATTTATATATATATATATAACCCTAACCCTTTATTTAACCAGGTATTTATATATATAACCCTAACCCTTTATTTAACCAGGTATTTATATATATAACCCTAACCCTTTATTTAACCAGGTATTTATATATATATATATAACCCTAACCCTTTATTTAACCAGGTATTTATTTATATATATATATATATATATAACCCTAACCCTTTATTTAACCAGGTATTTATTTATATATATATATATATATATAACCCTAACCCTTTATTTAACCAGGTATTTATTTATATATATATATATATATATATAACCCTAACCCTTTATTTAACCAGGTATTTATATATATATATACCCCTAACCCTTTATTTATCCAGGTATTTATATATATAACCCCAACCCTTTATTTAACCAGGTATTTATATATATAACCCTAACCCTTTATTTAACCAGGTATATATATATATAACCCTAACCCTTTATTTAACCAGGTATTTATATATATTTAACCAGGTATTTATATATATAACCCTTTATTTAACCAGGTATTTATATATATAACCCTAACCCTTTTTTTAACCAGGTATTTATATATATATATATATATATATATATATAACCCTTTATTTAACCAGGTATTTATATATATATATATATATATATATAACCCTAACCCTTTATTTAACCAGGTATATATATATATAACCCTAACCCTTTATTTAACCAGGTATTTATATATATAACCCTAACCCTTTATTTAACCAGGTATATATATATATAACCCTAACCCTTTATTTAACCAGGTATTTATATATATATATATATATAACCCTAACCCTTTATTTAACCAGGTATTTATATATATATATATATATATAACCCTAACCCTTTATTTAACCAGGTATTTATATATATAACCCTTTATTTAACCAGGTATTTATATATATATTTATATATATAACCCTAACCCTTTATTTAACCAGGTATTTATATATATATATATAACCCTAACCCTTTATTTAACCAGGTAGGCCAGTTAAGAACAGGTTCTCATTTACAACTCCGACCTGGTCAAGATAAAGCAAAGCAGTGAGACACAAACAACAACACAGAGTTACACATGGAATTAACAAACATCCAGTCAAATAACACAATAGAAAGGTCTATGTACAGTGTGCAAATGTAGAAGAGTAGGGAGGTAAAGGCATTAAATAGGTCCTAGTGGTGAAGTAATTACAATATAGCAATTAAACACTGGAGTGATAGATGTGTAGAAGATGAATGTGCAAGTAGAGATACTGGGGTGCAAAGGAACATAATCAATTAAAATACCAGTATGGAGATGAGGTAGTTGGATGGGCTATTTACAGATGGGCTATGTACAGGTGCAGGGATCTGTAAAATGCTCTGACAGCTGGTGCTTAAAGCCAGTGAGGGAGGTAAATAAATACCAGTATGGGGATGAGGTAGTTGGATGGGCTATTTACAGATGGGCTATGTACAGGTGCAGGGATCTGTTAGTGAATCTGTGAATTAGTAAAACCACTTTTTCAGATGAAGGAAACCTACTTTAGTCATAACAGTCCACCTCAGCATCAAATCACCAACGCTCTCAGACAGACTGTATAAGCTCATAACCTCTTTATTATTTAGTAATATAGTCCAATCAACCTTATTAACCTCTCCCACAAAGAAAACTATCAACTGTGATCTCTGCTTAAAATGAGGAACCAGAGTCCTGATCTAAGGTGGAATGACTGCACCCCCTAAAGGTCCTGAAGAGAACTCCTCTCCTCTCCTCTCCTCTCCTCTCCTCTCCTCTCCTCTCCTCTCCTCTCCTCTCCTCTCCTCTCCTCTCCTCTCCTCTCCTCTCCTCTCCTCTCCTCTCCTCTCCTCTCCTCTCCCCTCCTCTCCTCTCCTCTCCTCTCCCCTCTCCCCTCCCCTCCTCTCCTCTCCTCTCCTCTCCTCGCCACTCACCCAGAGAGAGAGTTCCTGATCTTCCTCCTGCTCGGCTCTCTGTCTGTCTGAGCGCTTATGATCAATTTTCTCCAGATATGAGAAGTTGCTCGCTCAGAGGAAGAGAGCAGTCAATCAATGCTACTGAAATAACCGTAGTCCATTAGGAGGTAACAGGAGCTGTGTCCTTCACAGTGACTCTCTCTGAGGCTGTGGCTCCATGACTCCAGTCTCTCCTCCTCCTAACAGGAGCTGTGTCCTTCACAGTGACTCTCTCTGAGGCTGTGGCTCCATGACTCCAGTCTCTCCTCCTCCTAACAGGAGCTGTGTCCTTCACAGTGACTCTCTCTGAGGCTGTGGCTCCATGGCTCCAGTCTCTCCTCCTCCTAACAGGAGCTGTGTCCTTCACAGTGACTCTCTCTGAGGCTGTGGCTCCATGACTCCAGTCTCTCCTCCTAACAGGAGCTGTGTCCTTCACAGTGACTCTCTCTGAGGCTGTGGCTCCATGGCTCCAGTCTCTCCTCCTAACAGGAGTTGTGTCCTTCACAGTGACTCTCTCTGAGGCTGTGGCTCCATGGCTCCAGTCTCTCCTCCTCCTAACAGGAGCTGTGTCCTTCACAGTGACTCTCTCTGAGGCTGTGGCTCCATGACTCCAGTCTCTCCTCCTCCTAACAGGAGCTGTTTCCTTCACAGTGACTCCCTCTGAGGCTGTATCTCCATGACTCCAGTCTCTCCTCCTCCTCCTAACAGGAGCTGTATCCTTCACAGTGACTCTCTCTGAGGCTGTGGCTCCATGGCTCCAGTCTCTCCTCCTAACAGGAGCTGTGTCCTTCACAGTGACTCTCTCTGAGGCTGTGGCTCCATGACTCCAGTCTCTCCTCCTCCTCCTAACAGGAGCTGTGTCCTTCACAGTGACTCTCTCTGAGGCTGTGGCTCCATGACTCCAGTCTCTCCTCCTAACAGGAGCTGTGTCCTTCACAGTGACTCTCTCTGAGGCTGTGGCTCCATGACTCCAGTCTCTCCTCCTCCTAACAGGAGCTGTGTCCTTCACAGTGACTCTCTCTGAGGCTGTGGCTCCATGACTCCAGTCTCTCCTCCTCCTAACAGGAGCTGTGTCCTTCACAGTGACCCTCTCTGAGGCTGTGGCTCCATGACTCCAGTCTCTCCTCCTCCTCCTAACAGGAGCTGTGTCCTTCACAGTGACTCTCTCTGAGGCTGTATCTCCATGGCTCCAGTCTCTCCTCCTCCTCCTAACAGGAGCTGTGTCCTTCACAGTGACTCTCTCTGAGGCTGTGGCTCCATGACTCCAGTCTCTCCTCCTCCTAACAGGAGCTGTGTCCTTCACAGTGACTCTCTCTGAGGCTGTATCTCCATGGCTCCAGTCTCTCCTTCCTCCTCCTAACAGGAGCTGTGTCCTTCACAGTGACTCTCTCTGAGGCTGTGGCTCCAGTCTCTCCTCCTCCTAACAGGAGCTGTGTCCTTCACAGTGACTCTCTCTGAGGCTGTATCTCCATGACACCAGTCTCTCCTCCTCCTAACAGGAGCTGTGTCCTTCACAGTGACTCTCTCTGAGGCTGTGGCCACATCCCTCTCCCCTCCTCTTGTCTCAGTCTCCACGGGGCTTTGAAGCCACATCCCTCTCCTCTCCTCTTGTCTCAGTCTCCACGGGGCTTTGAAGCCACATCCCTCTCCTCTCCTCTTGTCTCAGTCTCCACGGGGCTTTGAAGCCACATCCCTCTCCTCTCCTCTTGTCTCAGTCTCCACGGGGCTTTGAAGCCACATCCCTCTCCTCTCCTCTTGTCTCAGTCTCCACGGGGCTTTGAAGCCACATCCCTCTCCTCTCCTCTTGTCTCAGTCTCCACGGGGCTTTGAAGCCACATCCCTCTCCTCTTGTCTCAGTCGCCACGGGGCTTTGAAGCCACATCCCTCTCCTCTCCTCTTGTCTCAGTCTCCACGGGGCTTTGAAGCCACATCCCTCTCCTCTCCTCTTGTCTCAGTCGCCACGGGGCTTTGAAGCCACATCCCTCTCCTCTCCTCTTGTCTCAGTCTCCACAGGGCTTTGAAGCCACATCCCTCTCCTCTCCTCTTGTCTCAGTCTCCACGGGGCTTTGAAGCCACATCCCTCTCCCCTCCTCTTGTCTCAGTCTCCACGGGGCTTTGAAGCCACATCCCTCTCCTCTCCTCTTGTCTCAGTCTCCACGGGGCTTTGAAGCCACATCCCTCTCCCCTCCTCTTGTCTCAGTCTCCACGGGGCTTTGAAGCCACATCCATCTCCTCTCCTCTTGTCTCAGTCGCCACGGGGCTTTGAAGCCACATCCCTCTCCTCTCCTCTTGTCTCAGCCGCCACGGGGCTTTGAAGCCACATCCCTCTCCTCTCCTCTTGTCTCAGTCGCCACGGGGCTTTGAAGCCACATCCCTCTCCTCTCCTCTTGTCTCAGTCGCCACGGGGCTTTGAAGCCACATCCCTCTCCTCTCCTCTTGTCTCAGTCGCCACGGTGCCCTGCCTAAACAGCCGTGCTGCTGTGTGGAGCCTCTGTGTCCCTTAAAGACGTAATTGTATTAAAAGTCCCCAATCTTTTTGAGGAGGAAAGACGATACCTCAAAGCTGCTTTTGTTTCTTGGGGGCCGAGCGGATAGGGAGCGGCCCCTGACAGGCCCCGGGCCCCCACCTGGTGTGCATGCCTCTCTCAACCACAGACTATTACACAAAACATCTGCTCTGGGGTCAGGAGCCATGTCATCTGGCTCAGGAATATTCTCTGTCTGTATCATCTTCACTTAAGCCCCTGTTCCCTCTGTTTGAAGTGTTGTAGCAGGAAGCCTGGTATTTAAAGAAGAAGCTAAGAGATACAGGACACAACATCACGCCACGTTAATGACTGCTGGATTATGATTACATTTCATCTCGTACAGTTAGTTAATTAACTCTAAAGGCAGAGTTACAGTATTTAACACATGTAGGTACACCAGTGTAGGTCATGTAAATAGGAAGTATACTGTACAAGACATCGTTTCAGAATTTACTGTACCCCCCCCAGCTAACACACAGTATACTGTACCCCCCAGCTAACACACAGTATACTGTACCCCCCCCCAGCTAACACACAGTATACTGTACCCCCAGCTAACACACAGTATACTGTACCCCCAGCTAACACACAGTATACTGTACCCCCAGCTAACACACAGTATACTGTACCCCCAGCTAACACACAGTATACTGTACCCCCCAGCTAACACACAGTATACTGTACCCCTCCCCAGCTAACACACAGTATACTGTACCCCCAGCTAACACACAGTATACTGTACCCCCAGCTAACACACAGTATACTGTACCCCCAGCTAACACACAGTATACTGTACCCCCAGCTAACACACAGTATACTGTACCCCCAGCTAACACACAGTATACTGTACCCCCCCAGCTAACACACAGTATACTGTACCCCCAGCTAACACACAGTATACTGTACCCCCAGCTAACACACAGTATACTGTACCCCCAGCTAACACACAGTATACTGTACCCCCAGCTAACACACAGTATACTGTACCCCCAGCTAACATACAGTATACTGTACCCCCAGCTAACACACAGTATACTGTACCCCCAGCTAACACACAGTATACTGTACCCCCAGCTAACACTCTACTATCCTGAACACACAGTCTACTCTGTGTAGTGTGTAGTGTGTGTAGTGTGTGTTTAGTGTCTGGTGTGTGTAGTGTGTGTGTAGTGTGTAGTGTGTGGTTTGTGTAGTGTGTAGTGTGTGTAGTGTGTGTTTAGTGTGTGTAGTGTGTGGTTTGTGTAGTGTGTAGTGTGTGTAGTGTGTAGTGTGTGTAGTGTGTAGTGTGTGTTTAGTGTGTGTAGTGTGTGTAGTTTGTGGTTTGTGTAGTGTGTGGTTTGTGGTTTGTGTAGTGTGTGGTTTGTGTAGTGTGTGTAGTGTGTAGTGTGTAGTGTGTGTAGTGTGTAGTTTGTGGTTTGTGTAGTGTGTGGTTTGTGTAGTGTGTAGTGTGTGTAGTGTGTGTAGTGTGTGTAGTGTGTGTTTAGTGTGTGTAGTGTGTGTTTAGTGTGTGTAGTGTGTGGTTTGTGTAGTGTGTAGTGTGTGTAGTGTGTAGTGTGTGTGTGGTGTGTGTTGCTGTCATGTGCTATTAGGGCTGTAAGGCGGAAGCTTCCATCCCTCTGTCCACTTCTGTCCATCCCTCTGCCCACTTCTGTCCATCCCTCTGCCCACTTCTGTCTAGTCCATCCCTCTGCCCACTTCTGTCCATCCCTCTGCCCACTTCTGTCTAGTCCATCCCTCTGCCCACTTCTGTCTAATCCATCCCTCTGCCCACTTCTGTCCATCCCTCTGCCCACTTCTGTCTAGTCCATCCCTCTGTCCACTTCTGTCCATCCCTCTGCCCACTTCTGTCCATCCCTCTGCCCACTGCTGTCTATTCCATCCCTCTACCCACTTCTGTCCATCCCTCTGCCCACTTCTGTCTAGTCCATCCCTCTGCCCACTTCTGTCCATCCCTCCGCCCACTTCTGTCCATCCCTCTGCCCACTTCTGTCTAATCCATCCCTCTGTCCACTTCTGTCTAATCCATCCCTCTGTCCACTTCTGTCCATCCCTCTGTCCACTTCTGTCTAGTCCATCCCTCTGCCCACTTCTGTCCATCCCTCTGCCCACTTCTGTCCATCCCTCTGCCCACTTCTGTCTAATCCATCCCTCTGCTCACTTCTGTCCATACCTCTGCCCACTTCTGTCTAATCCATCCCTCTGCCCACTTCTGTCCATCCCTCTGCCCACTTCTGTCCATCCCTCTGTCCACTTCTGTCCATCCCTCTTATCCACTTCTGTCCACCCCTCTGCCCACTTCTGTCCATCCCTCTGTCCACTTCTGTCTATCCCTCTGTCCACTTCTGTCCATCCCTCTGCCCACTTCTGTCCATCCCTCTGCCCACTTCTGTCCATCCCTCTGCCCACTTCTGTCTAGTCCATCCCTCTGCCCACTTCTGTCCATCCCTCTGCCCACTTCTGTCCATCCCTCTGTCCACTTCTGTCCATCCCTCTGTCCACTTCTGTCCATCCCTCTGCCCACTTCAGTCTATCCCTCTGCCCACTTCTGTCTAGTCCATCCCTCTGTCCACTTCTGTCCATCCCTCTGTCCACTTCTGTCTAGTCCATCCCTCTGCCCACTTCTGTCTAGTCCATCCCTCTGCCCACTTCTGTCCATCCCTCTGCCCACTTCTGTCCATCCCTCTGCCCACTTCTGTCCATCCCTCTGCCCACTTCTGTCTAGTCCATCCCTCTGCCCACTTCTGTCCATCCCTCTGCCCACTTCTGTCCATCCCTCTGTCCACTTCTGTCCATCCCTCTGCCCACTTCTGTCCATCCCTCTGCCCACTTCTCTCCATCTCTCTGCCCACTTCTGTCGATCCCTCTGCCCACTTCTGTTTAGTCCATCCCTCTGCCCACTTCTGTCCATCCCTCTGCCCACTTCTGTCTAGTCCATCCCTCTGCCCACTTCTGTCCATCCCTCTGCCCACTTCTCTCCATCTCTCTGCCCACTTCTGTCCATCCCTCTGCCCACTTCTGTCCATCCCTCTGCCCACTTCTGTTTAGTCCATCCCTCTGCCCACTTCTGTCCATCCCTCTGCCCACTTCTCTCCATCTCTCTGCCCACTTCTGTCCATCCCTCTGCCCACTTCTCTCCATCTCTCTGCCCACTTCTGTCCATCCCTCTGCCCACTTCTGTCGATCCCTCTGCCCACTTCTGTCTAGTCCATCCCTCTGCCCACTTCTCTCCATCTCTCTGCCCACTTCTGTCCATCCCTCTGCCCACTTCTGTCGATCCCTCTGCCCACTTCTGTCTAGTCCATCCCTCTGCCCACTTCTGTCCATGCCTCTGCCCACTTCTGTTTAGTCCATCCCTCTGCCCACTTCTGTCTAATCCATCCCTCTGCCCACTTCTGTCTAGTCCATCCCTCTGCCCACTTCTGTCCATCCCTCTGCCCACTTCTCTCCATCCCTCTCCCACTTCTCTCCATCCCTCTGACCACTTCTGTCTAGTCCATCCCTCTACCCACTTCTCTCCATCCCTCTGCCCACTTCTGTCCATCCCTCTGCCCACTTATGTCTATCCCTCTGCCCACTTCTGTTTAGTCCATCCCTCTGCCCACTTCTGTCCATCCCTCTGCCCACTTCTGTCCATCCCTCTGTCCACTTCTGTCCATCCCTCTGTCCACTTCTGTCCATCCCTCTGTCCACTTCTGTCCATCCCTCTACCCACTTCTCTCCATCCCTCTGTCCACTTCTGTCCATCCCTCTGTCCACTTCTGTCCATCCCTCTACCCACTTCTCTCCATCCCTCTGCCCACTTCTGTCCATCCCTCTGTCCACTTCTGTCCATCCCTCTGCCCACTTCTGTCCATCCCTCTACCCACTTCTGTCCATCCCTCTGCCCACTTCTGTCCATCCCTCTGTCCACTTCTGTCCATCCCTCTGTCCACTTCTGTCCATCCCTCTGTCCACTTCTGTCCATCCCTCTGTCCACTTCTGTCCATCCCTCTACCCACTTCTCTCCATCCCTCTGCCCACTTCTGTCCATCCCTCTGTCCACTTCTGTCCATCCCTCTGTCCACTTCTGTCCATCCCTCTACCCACTTCTCTCCATCCCTCTGTCCACTTCTGTCCATCCCTCTGTCCACTTCTGTCTAGTCAATTTGTGAAGCGCTGATTGCCACACACACAGCTGATTGGCTCTGAGGAGCGTCCCTGCAGGTGAAGGGGACACATTACATCACTCTGAAATAGACGCTCTGACACATTTCTGCCAGAACCGCAGGTGTGTGATTGACTCATCTGCCTGGTGAACCATTGTGAACCACTATGAATCCCTCGGGAATCACAACGAACCGCTACAAACCTCTATAAACTACTATGATGATTTACAGTGGTGTTGTACTAGCGCCTGCTGTGTCTAAAGCCCAGTTTGTAAAGCATGCAGCCTGAAACCCCCAGGATAGTGGGTTTGATTCCCGGGACCAGCCATAAGTGAAAAGCACGCATGACTGTAAGTGGCTTTGGATAAATGTATAGTTGTATAAAATCTCTCTGGTCCTCTGATGATCCCTCACAACACCTGTAGATAGTCATCACCTAGTCCTCAGGAACCCTCGGTGCATGTTGACACCTTTCCTCAGAAACTCCTGTTTCTAGCCGTGTGATGTTGTGTCCTCAGGACCCCTCGGTGCATGTTGAAACCTTTCCTCAGAAACTCCTGTTTCTAGCCGTGTGATGTTGTGTCCTCAGGACCCCTCGGTGCATGTTGAAACCTTTCCTCAGAAACTCCTGTTTCTAGCCGTGTGATGTTGTGTCCTCAGGACCCCTCGGTGCATGTTGAAACCTTTCCTCAGAAACTCCTGTTTCTAGCCGTGTGATGTTGTGTCCTCAGGACCCCTCGGTGCATGTTGAAACCTTTCCTCAGAAACTCCTGTTTCTAGCCGTGTGATGTTGTGTCCTCAGGACCCCTCGGTGCATGTTGAAACCTTTCCTCAGAAACTCCTGTTTCTAGCCGTGTGATGTTGTTTCCTCAGGACCCCTCGGTGCATGTTGAAACCTTTCCTCAGAAACTCCTGTTTCTAGCCGTGTGATGTTGTGTCCTCAGGACCCCTCGGTGCATGTTGAAACCTTTCCTCAGAAACTCCTGTTTCTAGCCGTGTGGTGTTGTGTCCTCAGGACCCCTCGGTGCATGTTGAAACCTTTCCTCAGAAACTCCTGTTTCTAGCCGTGTGGTGTTGTGTCCTCAGGACCCCTCGGTGCATGTTGAAACCTTTCCTCAGAAACTCCTGTTTCTAGCCGTGTGATGTTGTTTCCTCAGGACCCCTCGGTGCATGTTGAAACCTTTCCTCAGAAACTCCTGTTTCTAGCCGTGTGATGTTGTTTCCTCAGGACCCCTCGGTGCATGTTGAAACCTTTCCTCAGAAACTCCTGTTTCTAGCCGTGTGATGTTGTTTCCTCAGGACCCCTCGGTGCATGTTGAAACCTTTCCTCAGAAACTCCTGATTCTAGCCGTGTGATGTTGTTTAGTCGGCTCGTCTCTAGCTGTGTGACAGCATGTTGGACGGTTGTTTCCTTCCATTTACGTCGTGTAACTCCTTTAGCTTTTCAAAACACAAGATGTTTTCATGGTGCTAGGAGCAACAACATTATAAGATCACCCATTACCTTCTTACCCTCTGAACCCCAGGCCTCGTACATCACATATTGTCAAGGAAAAGCAGCAATATCACTACTGCCAGCACCAGTGAAGCTGTTCGGCCCGACTACTTGGCCGAAGCAATATCATAGCAGTGTTGAGGGCTACCTTTTAAACGGGGAGACTTTATCCAAACTGTCATCAAGAGATGTCACTTAACAACAATACCCTTCCATTGGTTCCGCTGAAGCTCACATATCTATTGTATATCTATTGGAGCCAACATATCTGATCTAACATGGATGCTCTGGGCCATCAACACAATACTAGCCAGATGCTTTGTCAAAAAAATGTCTCAGCCACAAGGAAGGAACTTGAATATAAAATAAAGACAGTCTACTGTATATTACTCAGAAATCAGACAGTGTGTTTGTCATTTCTGATCGGATTGAGCCCAGATATAACAATATTAAGGCTATTATCAATGCTATGTTGCCTTTGGCCATCGGCCAAATGTGGCCCACAAATCAAGGGCTGATTTAATAAACGCATTGGGCCGAGCCGTTAAGACAGGAGTGGAGAAAACAAGGGGTCAGGTAAATGGGTTTAAACACAGAAACACACTGGCTGGACTTTAAAATAACAACAATAAATGGGATTATACTGTAGTTCATCTGTTTTGTCTTGTTTTTATGAACAACTATCATCTATAAACGGCCATTTTTAAACTGTGTACATGTAGCATAGACCAACTGTCTCTTGATGAACGGTCCCTCTGGCACACTGGAAGCTAGCTTCAACTGTACATTCTGCTAACAGCTAGCTTCAACGGTCCCTCTGGCACACTGGAAGCTAGCTTCAACTGTACATTCTGCTAACAGCTAGCTTCAACTGTACATTCTGCTAACAGCTAGCTTCAACTGTACATTCTGCTAACAGCTAGCTTCAACTGTACATTCTGCTAACAGTTAGCTTCATTCTGCTAACAGCTAGCTTCAACTGTACATTCTGCTAACAGCTAGCTTCAACTGTACATTCTGCTAACAGCTAGCTTCAACTGTACATTCTGCTAACAGCTAGCTTCAACTGTACATTCTGCTAACAGTTAGCTTCAACTGTACATTCTGCTAACAGCTAGCTTCAACTGTACATTCTGCTAACAGTTAGCTTCAACTGTACATTCTGCTAACAGCTAGCTTCAACTGTACATTCTGCTAACAGTTAGCTTCAACTGTACATTCTGCTAACAGTTAGCTTCAACTGTACATTCTGCTAACAGCTAGCTTCAACTGTACATTCTGCTAACAGCTAGCTTCAACTGTACATTCTGCTAACAGCTAGCTTCAACTGTACATTCTGCTAACAGTTAGCTTCAACTGTACATTCTGCTAACAGTTAGCTTCAACTGTACATTCTGCTAACAGTTAGCTTCAACTGTAGATTCTGCTAACAGTTAGCTTCAACTGTACATTCTGCTAACAGTTAGCTTCAACTGTACATTCTGCTAACAGCTAGCTTCAACTGTACATTCTGCTAACAGTTAGCTTCAACTGTACATTCTGCTAACAGTTAGCTTCAACTGTATATTCTGCTAACAGTTAGCTTCAACTGTACATTCTGCTAACAGCTAGCTTCAACTGTGCATTCTGCTAACAGTTAGCTTCAACTGTACATTCTGCTAACAGCTAGCTTCAACTGTACATTCTGCTAACAACTAGCTTCAACTGTACATTCTGCTAACAGTTAGCTTCAACTGTACATTCTGCTAACAGTTAGCTTCGACTGTACATTCTGCTAACAGTTAGCTTCGACTGTACATTCTGCTAACAGCTAGCTTCAACTGTACATTCTGCTAACAGCTAGCTTCAACTGTACATTCTGCTAACAGCTAGCTTCAACTGTACATTCTGCTAACAGTTAGCTTCAACTGTACATTCTGCTAACAGTTAGCTTCAACTGTACATTCTGCTAACAGCTAGCTTCAACTGTACATTCTGCTAACAGTTAGCTTCAACTGTACATTCTGCTAACAGTTAGCTTCAACTGTATATTCTGCTAACAGTTAGCTTCAACTGTACATTCTGCTAACAGCTAGCTTCAACTGTGCATTCTGCTAACAGTTAGCTTCAACTGTACATTCTGCTAACAGCTAGCTTCAACTGTACATTCTGCTAACAGCTAGCTTCAACTGTACATTCTGCTAACAGTTAGCTTCAACTGTACATTCTGCTAACAGTTAGCTTCAACTGTACATTCTGCTAACAGTTAGCTTCGACTGTACATTCTGCTAACAGCTAGCTTCAACTGTACATTCTGCTAACAGTTAGCTTCAACTGTACATTCTGCTAACAGTTAGCTTCAACTGTACATTCTGCTAACAGTTAGCTTCAACTGTACATTCTGCTAACAGCTAGCTTCAACTGTACATTCTGCTAACAGCTAGCTTCAACTGTACATTCTGCTAACAGCTAGCATCAACTATACATTCTGATAACAGCTAGTATAAACTGTACATTCTGCTAACAGCTAGCTTCAACTGTACATTCTGCTGAGAGCTAGTATAAACTGTACATTCTGCTGAGAGCTAGTATAAACTGTACATTCTGCTGAGAGCTAGCATCAACTATACATTCTGCTGAGAGCTAGTATAAACTACACATTCTGCTGAGAGCTAGTATAAACTGTACATTATGCTAGCAGCTAGCATCAACTATACATTCTGCTAGCAGCTAGCATCAACTATACATTCTGCTGAGAGCTAGTATAAACTATACATTCTGCTGAGAGCTAGTATAAACTATACATTCTGCTAGCAGCTAGCATCAACTATACATTCTGCTAGCAGCTAGTATAAACTATACATTCTGCTGAGAGCTAGTATAAACTGTACATTCTGCTAGCAGCTAGCATCAACTATACATTCTGCTGAGAGCTAGTATAAACTGTACATTCTGCTGAGAGCTAGTATAAACTACACATTCTGCTGAGAGCTAGTATAAACTATACATTCTGCTGAGAGCTAGTATAAACTATACATTCTGCTGAGAGCTAGTATAAACTATACATTCTGCTGAGAGCTAGTATAAACTGTACATTCTGCTAGCAGCTAGCATCAACTATACATTCTGCTGAGAGCTAGTATAAACTGTACATTCTGCTAGCAGCTAGCATCAACTATACATTCTGCTGAGAGCTAGTATAAACTACACATTCTGCTGAGAGCTAGTATAAACTGTACATTATGCTAGCAGCTAGCATCAACTATACATTCTGCTAGCAGCTAGCATCAACTATACATTCTGCTGAGAGCTAGTATAAACTATACATTCTGCTGAGAGCCAATATAAACTATACATTCTGCTAGCAGCTAGCATCAACTATACATTCTGCTAGCAGCTAGTATAAACTATACATTCTGCTGAGAGCTAGTATAAACTGTACATTCTGCTAGCAGCTAGCATCAACTATACATTCTGCTGAGAGCTAGTATAAACTGTACATTCTGCTGAGAGCTAGTATAAACTATACATTCTGCTGAGAGCTAGTATAAACTGTACATTCTGCTGAGAGCTAGTATAAACTATACATTCTGCTGAGAGCTAGCATCAACTATACATTCTGCTGAGAGCTAGCATCAACTACACATTCTGCTAACAGCTAGCATCAACTATACATTCTGCTGAGAGCTAGCATCAACTATACATTCTGCTGAGAGCTAGCATCAACTATACATTCTGCTAACAGCTAGCATCAACTATACATTCTGCTAACTGCTAAACTGTACATTCGGATTAGATTACTAGTTGGTTATTACTGCATTTTCGGAACTAGAAGCACAAGCATTTCGCTACACTCGCATTAACATCTGCTAACTAGATGTGACAAATAAAATAAAATTGGATTTGATTTGAAAAGAAAAATTAACTTCAACTATACATTCTGCTAATAACTAGCTTTAACTGCACATTCTAGTAACAGCTGGCTTCAACAATACATTCTTATAACAGCTACTGTAGCTTTAAATGTACATTCTGCTAACAACTTGCTTCAACTGTGCGTTCTGCTAACCAGGAAAGCTAGCTTCTACTGTACATTCTGCTAACCAGGAAAGCTAGCTTCTACTGTACATTCTGCTAACCAGGAAAGCTAGCTTCTACTGTACATTCTGCTAACCAGGAAAGCTAGCTTTAGCGGTTCAGAGGCAGCAGTTCCTTCAGTCTCAGGGCAGTGGATCAGGCCCATAGTGTTGTTGTTAAAGTACTATCTCTGCTGCTGTGACCCCGTTCTCTACCTAACACAGTGCTAGGATGTTTACTGAGCTGGCTGCCTTTGAAAATGACATGCCTTGCCTTATTAGAGCTTGTTTGTCCCTTAACTTTAAATTCCATCAAATGACATGGGAGTTGATGCTTTCACATCAGTCAGACAGACATGAAAGAACACCACTAATTACTGCAAACTGAGTCTTGATTGTTGCTATCAAAGTTAGGACTATTTCGTATAAAAAGCAAAACATATATATATTCTGCGTGTGAAATATCATCCCTGTGAGACGTTATTTAGTATTTGTGTTGAATCTGTGTGAATGTATTCATTAACTGTGAAACCTTGCTAAATTAATGAGTACATGTGATTGATGTATTCTTTCAGAACAGGCTTGTATAATGGTCACATAATGTAGACCATGTTTACTACTGTCGTTGAATTGAATTGATAAATTTAAAAAACCTATTTGACTCGGATTGCAATCTCTTTCACATGGAGGAAAGACTTCTCTCATATACCTGATTGAGTCAAATAATCAACCTGAGATATTAACCAGACGATGATTATGTAGATGGAGAATCCCTCACAACTCTCATCCTCAGTGATGCCAGACAAACAACCAATCACAACTCTCATCCTCAATGATGCCAGACAAACAACCAATCACAACTCTCATCCCTGCCAGACAAACAAGTGATGCCAGACAAACAACCAATCACAACTCTCATCCTCAGTGATGCCAGACAAACAACCAATCACAACTCTCATCCTCAGTGATGCCAGACAAACAACCAATCACAACTCTCATCCTCAGTGATGCCAGACAAACAACCAATCACAACTCTCATCCTCAGTGATGCCAGACAAACAACCAATCACAACTCTCATCCTCAGTGATGCCAGACAAACAACCAATCACAACTCTCATCCTCAGTGATGCCAGACAAACAACCAATCACAACTCTCATCCTCAGTGATGCCAGACAAACAACCAATCACAACTCTCATCCTCAGTGATGCCAGACAAACAACCAATCACAACTCTCATCCTCAGTGATGCTAAACAAACAACCAATCACAACTCTCATCCTCAGTGATGCCAGACAAACAACCAATCACAACTCTCTCCTCTGCCAGACAAACAACCTCACAATCATCAGTGATGCAGACAAACACCAAACAACAATGCCAGCAATCACAACTCTCATCCTCAGTGATGCCAGACAAACAACCAATCACAACTCTCATCCTCAGTGATGCCAGACAAACAACCAATCACAACTCTCATCCTCAGTGATGCCAGACAAACAACCAATCACAGTGAGTCAGACAGACATGAAATCCCAATCACAAACACTCTCATCCTCAGTGATGCCAGACAAACAACCAATCACAACTCTCATCCTCGTGATGCCAGACAAACAACCAATCACAACTCTCATCCTCAATGATGCCAGACAAACAACCAATCACAACTCTCATCCTCAGTGATGCCAGTTGAACCAATCACAACTCTCATCCTCAGTGATGCCAGACAAACAACCAATCACAACTCTCATCCTCAGTGATGCCAGACAAACAACCAATCACAACTCTCATCCTCAGTGATGCCAGACAAACAGCCAATCACAACTATCATCCTCAATGATGCCAGACAAACAACCAATCACAACTCTCATCCTCAATGATGCCAGACAAACAACCAATCACAACTCTCATCCTCAGTGATGCCAGACAAACAACCAATCACAACTCTCATCCTCAGTGATGCCAGACAAACAACCAATCACAACTCTCATCCTCAGTGATGCCAGACAAACAACCAATCACAACTCTCATCCTCAGTGATGCCAGACAAACAACCAATCACAACTCTCATCCTCAGTGATGCCAGACAAACAACCAATCACAACTCTCATCCTCAGTGATGCCAGACAAACAACCAATCACAACTCTCATCCTCAGTGATGCCAGACAAACAACCAATCACAACTCTCATCCTCAGTGATGCCAGACAAACAACCAATCACAACTCTCATCCTCAGTGATGCCAGACAAACAACCAATCACAACTCTCATCCTCAGTGATGCCAGACAAACAACCAATCACAACTCTCATCCTCAATGATGCCAGACAAACAACCAATCACAATTCTCATCCTCAGTGATGCTAAACAAACAACCAATCACAACTCTCATCCTCAGTGACGCCAGACAAACAACCAATCACAACTCTCATCCTCAGTGATGCCAGACAAACAACCAATCACAACTCTCATCCTCAGTGATGCCAGACAAACAACCAATCACAACTCTCATCCTCAGTGATGCCAGACAAACAACCAATCACAACTCTCATCCTCAGTGATGCCAGACAAACAACCAATCACAACTCTCATCCTCAATGATGCCAGACAAACAACCAATCACAACTCTCATCCTCAGTGATGCTAAACAAACAACCAATCACAACTCTCATCCTCAGTGATGCCAGACAAACAACCAATCACAACTCTCATCCTCAGTGATGCCAGACAAACAACCAATCACAACTCTCATCCTCAGTGATGCCAGACAAACAACCAATCACAACTCTCATCCTCAGTGATGCCAGACAAACAACCAATCACAACTCTCATCCTCAGTGATGCCAGACAAACAACCAATCACAACTCTCATCCTCAGTGATGCCAGACAAACAACCAATCACAACTCTCATCCTCAGTGATGCCAGACAAACAACCAATCACAACTCTCATCCTCAATGATGCCAGACAAACAACCAATCACAACTCTCATCCTCAGTGATGCTAAACAAACAACCAATCACAACTCTCATCCTCAGTGATGCCAGACAAACAACCAATCACAACTCTCATCATCAGTGATGCCAGACAAACAACCAATCACAACTCTCATCCTCAATGATGCCAGACAAACAACCAATCACAACTCTCATCCTCAGTGATGCCAGACAAACAACCAATCACAACTCTCATCCTCAATGATGCCAGACAAACAACCAATCACAACTCTCATCCTCAATGATGCCAGACAAACAACCAATCACAACTCTCATCCTCATCCTCAGTGATGCCAGACAAACAACCAATCACAACTCTCATCCTCAGTGATGCCAGACAAACAACCAATCACAACTCTCATCCTCAGTGATGCCAGACAAACAACCAATCACAACTCTCATCCTCAGTGATGCCAGACAAACAACCAATCACAACTCTCATCCTCAGTGATGCCAGACAAACACCAATCACAACTCTCATCCTCAGTGATCAATCACAACTCTCATCCTCAGTGATGCCAGACAAACAACCAATCACTCATCCTCAGTGATGCCAGACAAACAACCAATCACAACTCTCATCCTCAGTGATGCCAGACAAACAACCAATCACAACTCTCATCCTCAGTGATGCCAGACAAACAACCAATCACAACTCTCATCCTCAGTGATGCCAGACAAACAACCAATCACAACTCTCATCCTCAGTGATGCCAGACAAACAACCAATCACAACTCTCATCCTCAGTGATGCCAGACAAACAACCAATCACAACTCTCATCCTCAGTGATGCCAGACAAACAACCAATCACAACTCTCATCCTCAGTGATGCCAGACAAACAACCAATCACAACTCTCATCCTCAGTGATGCCAGACAAACAACCAATCACAACTCTCATCCTCAGTGATGCCAGACAAACAACCAATCACAACGCTCATCCTCAATGATGCCAGACAAACAACCAATCACAATTCTCATCCTCAGTGATGCTAAACAAACAACCAATCACAACTCTCATCCTCAGTGACGCCAGACAAACAACCAATCACAACTCTCATCCTCAGTGATGCCAGACAAACAACCAATCACAACTCTCATCCTCAGTGATGCCAGACAAACAACCAATCACAACTCTCATCCTTAGTGATGCTAAACAAACAGAAAAATAGCTTATTAGACTGATCTGAATATCTTCCAGAAATCTCAGATAATTATTTCAAGCAACATACTGATCAATTCTTCAAATAACATCATTCAGCATTTAGCTAACGAGGATAAATGAGATTCTGGCAATGTTTTTTAATCTCTTCTGGTTTCATATCATCTTAGTGCGTTCAAACTCGACACTTGGCCCTCGAAGCCAGTTTCACTGCATTATTTCATTGTTCCCCTCTAATCGGGGAGACTTACATCTGGAACACCAGGTGTGGGTAATTCATTATCAGGTTGAACAGAAAACCAGCAGGCTTCCGGACCTCATAAGGTAAGAGTGGAAAACCCCTGATCTGGTGGCTTTACGGATTTCACAGCGCTGAGAAGAATGAGACATCCAATTCCCCAATGACAAAGGACATCATAGGCCTCTTCAAATTGACACAATAGTCTATCAAATGCTTGTAAAAAAAAATGTCATTTAAATACGACGCTCCACGATCCAGATCATCTGTTTCCTGTTTCAGCTGTGTGAGACGGCAGGAGTGGATTTCACGGCAGGAATTTAGGAAAAATTCCTCCAAATCTGTTAAAAACTCTGTATTCCTGAGTTCCAGAGACCGGGGGTGCTGATCCCAGAGTAAATGACCAGTGGAGGAGGAGGAGGAGGAGGATGAGGAGGAGGTGATCCCAGAGTAAATGACCAGTGGAGGAGGAGGAGGATGAGGAGGAGGTGATCCCAGAGTAAATGACCAGTGGAGGAGGAGGAGGAGGAGGAGGATGGAGGAGGAGGAGGAGGAGGGAGGAGGAGGTGATCCCAGAGTAAATGACCAGTGAGGAGGAGGAGGAGGAGGATGAGGAGGAGGAGGAGGAGGAGGAGGTGATCCCAGAGTAAATGACCAGTGAAGGAGGGAGGAGGAGGAGGAGGAGGAGGAGGAGGTGATCCCAGAGTAAATGACCAGTGAAGGAGGAGGAGGAGGAGGATGAGGAGGAGGAGGAGGAGGAGGAGGTGATCCCAGAGTAAATGACCAGTGAAGGAGGAGGAGGAGGAGGATGAGGAGGAGGAGGAGGAGGAGGAGGAGGTGATCCCAGAGTAAATTACCAGTGAAGGAGGCGGAGGTGGAGGAGGAGGTGATCCCAGAGTAAATTACCAGTGAAGGAGGAGGAGGAGGAGGTGAAGGAGGAGGAGGAGGAGGAGGAGGGAGGAGGAGGTGGAGGAGGAGGAGGAGGAGGTGATCCCAGAGTAAATGACCAGTGAAGGAGGAGGAGGAGGAGGAGGAGGAGGTGGAGGAGGAGGAGGAGGATGAGGAGGAGGTGGAGGAGGAGGAGGAGGAGGTGATCCCAGAGTAAATGACCAGTGAAGGAGGAGGAGGAGGAGGTGGAGGAGGAGGAGGTGCTGATCCCAGAGTAAATGACCAGTGAAGGAGGAGGAGGAGGTGGAGGAGGAGGAGGAGGAGGTGCTGATCCCAGAGTAAATGACCAGTGAAGGAGGAGGAGGAGGAGGAGGAGGAGGAGGTGCTGATCCCAGAGTAAATGACCAGTGAAGGAGGAGGAGGAGGAGGTGGAGGAGGAGGAGGTGGAGGAGGAGGAGGTGCTGATCCCAGAGTAAATGACCAGTGAAGGAGGAGGAGGAGGAGGTGGAGGAGGAGGAGGAGGTACTGATCCCAGAGTAAATGACCAGTGAAGGAGGAGGAGGAGGAGGAGGAGGAGGAGGAGGAGGTGATCCCAGAGTAAATGACCACCGAAGAGCTTTATGAACATTGAACTCTCTTCCCTCAACCTGGATCCTCCAAGGTGAAAGGTTCCAGATCCCTCTTTAGATCAGTTGATCTCCTCAGGCCCATGATGACAGTGATGTGGAGGAGGAGGAGGAGGAGGAAGAGGAGGAGGTGAGCAGAACACAGAGGAAATGGAATTAATGCTGCGTTTCCCATCACCTCAGAAGGAGGCTCAGCCAGGACCAAAGGAAATCATTCTGATCTGCTGAAGCCAAGACCATCTGAACAGGGCTTGTCCTTTTAACATTGAATAACTTAGAAGAGCATTGAGATGATCACACCAAAGAGTACTACTACTACGACTACTACAGACTATAGAGGTGAGCAGGGTAACAGACTACAGACTATAGAGGTGAGCAGGGTAACAGACTACAGACTATAGAGGTGAGCAGGGTAACAGACTACAGACTATAGAGGTGAGCAGGGTAACAGACTACAGACTATAGAGGTGAGCAGGGTAACAGACTACAGACTATAGAGGTGAGCAGGGTAACAGACTACAGACTATAGAGGTGAGCAGGGTAACAGACTACAGACTATAGAGGTGAGCAGGGTAACAGACTACAGACTATAGAGGTGAGCAGGGTAACAGACTACAGACTATAGAGGTGAGCAGGGTAACAGACTACAGACTATAGAGGTGAGCAGGGTAACAGACTACAGACTATAGAGGTGAGCAGGGTAACAGACTACAGACTATAGAGGTGAGCAGGGTAACAGACTACAGACTATAGAGGTGAGCAGGGTAACAGACTACAGACTATAGAGGTGAGCAGGGTAACAGACTACAGACTATAGAGGTGAGCAGGGTAACAGACTACAGACTATAGAGGTGAGCAGGGTAACAGACTACAGACTATAGAGGTGAGCAGGGTAACAGACTACAGACTATAGAGGTGAGCAGGGTAACAGACTACAGACTATAGAGGTGAGCAGGGTAACAGACTACAGACTATAGAGGTGAGCAGGGTAACAGACTACAGACTATAGAGGTGAGCAGGGTAACAGACTACAGACTATAGAGGTGAGCAGGGTAACAGACTACAGACTATAGAGGTGAGCAGGGTAACAGACTACAGACTATAGAGGTGAGCAGGGTAACAGACTACAGACTATAGAGGTGAGCAGGGTAACAGACTACAGACTATAGAGGTGAGCAGGGTAACAGACTACAGACTATAGAGGTGAGCAGGGTAACAGACTACAGACTATAGAGGTGAGCAGGGTAACAGACTACAGACTATAGAGCAGGGTAACAGACTACAGACTATAGAGGTGAGCAGGGTGAGCAGGGTAACAGACTACAGACTATAGAGGTGAGCAGGGTAACAGACTACAGACTATAGAGGTGAGCAGGGTAACAGACTACAGACTATAGAGGTGAGCAGGGTAACAGACTACAGACTATAGAGGTGAGCAGGGTAACAGACTACAGACTATAGAGGTGAGCAGGGTAACAGACTACAGACTATAGAGGTGAGCAGGGTAACAGACTACAGACTATAGAGGTGAGCAGGGTAACAGACTACAGACTATAGAGGTGAGCAGGGTAACAGACTACAGACTATAGAGGTGAGCAGGGTAACAGACTACAGACTATAGAGGTGAGCAGGGTAACAGACTACAGACTATAGAGGTGAGCAGGGTAACAGACTACAGACTATAGAGGTGAGCAGGGTAACAGACTACAGACTATAGAGGTGAGCAGGGTAACAGACTACAGACTATAGAGGTGAGCAGGGTAACAGACTACAGACTATAGAGGTGAGCAGGGTAACAGACTACAGACTATAGAGGTGAGCAGGGTAACAGACTACAGACTATAGAGGTGAGCAGGGTAACAGACTACAGACTATAGAGGTGAGCAGGGTAACAGACTACAGACTATAGAGGTGAGCAGGGTAACAGACTACAGACTATAGAGGTGAGCAGGGTAACAGACTACAGACTATAGAGGTGAGCAGGGTAACAGACTACAGACTATAGAGGTGAGCAGGGTAACAGACTACAGACTATAGAGGTGAGCAGGGTAACAGACTACAGACTATAGAGGTGAGCAGGGTAACAGACTACAGACTATAGAGGTGAGCAGGGTAACAGACTACAGACTATAGAGGTGAGCAGGGTAACAGACTACAGACTATAGAGGTGAGCAGGGTAACAGACTACAGACTATAGAGGTGAGCAGGGTAACAGACTACAGACTATAGAGGTGAGCAGGGTAACAGACTACAGACTATAGAGGTGAGCAGGGTAACAGACTACAGACTATAGAGGTGAGCAGGGTAACAGACTACAGACTATAGAGGTGAGCAGGGTAACAGACTACAGACTATAGAGGTGAGCAGGGTAACAGACTACAGACTATAGAGGTGAGCAGGGTAACAGACTACAGACTATAGAGGTGAGCAGGGTAACAGACTACAGACTATAGAGGTGAGCAGGGTAACAGACTACAGACTATAGAGGTGAGCAGGGTAACAGACTACAGACTATAGAGGTGAGCAGGGTAACAGACTACAGACTATAGAGGTGAGCAGGGTAACAGACTACAGACTATAGAGGTGAGCAGGGTAACAGACTACAGACTATAGAGGTGAGCAGGGTAACAGACTACAGACTATAGAGGTGAGCAGGGTAACAGACTACAGACTATAGAGGTGAGCAGGGTAACAGACTACAGACTATAGAGGTGAGCAGGGTAACAGACTACAGACTATAGAGGTGAGCAGGGTAACAGACTACAGACTATAGAGGTGAGCAGGGTAACAGACTACAGACTATAGAGGTGAGCAGGGTAACAGACTACAGACTATAGAGGTGAGCAGGGTAACAGACTACAGACTATAGAGGTGAGCAGGGTAACAGACTACAGACTATAGAGGTGAGCAGGGTAACAGACTACAGACTATAGAGGTGAGCAGGGTAACAGACTACAGACAGACTATAGAGGTGAGCAGGGTAACAGACTACAGACTATAGAGGTGAGCAGGGTAACAGACTACAGACTATAGAGGTGAGCAGGGTAACAGACTACAGACTATAGAGGTGAGCAGGGTAACAGACTACAGACTATAGAGGTGAGCAGGGTAACAGACTACAGACTATAGAGGTGAGCAGGGTAACAGACTACAGACTATAGAGGTGAGCAGGGTAACAGACTACAGACTATAGAGGTGAGCAGGGTAACAGACTACAGACTATAGAGGTGAGCAGGGTAACAGACTACAGACTATAGAGGTGAGCAGGGTAACAGACTACAGACTATAGAGGTGAGCAGGGTAACAGACTACAGACTATAGAGGTGAGCAGGGTAACAGACTACAGACTATAGAGGTGAGCAGGGTAACAGACTACAGACTATAGAGGTGAGCAGGGTAACAGACTACAGACTATAGAGGTGAGCAGGGTAACAGACTACAGACTATAGAGGTGAGCAGGGTAACAGACTACAGACTATAGAGGTGAGCAGGGTAACAGACTACAGACTATAGAGGTGAGCAGGGTAACAGACTACAGACTATAGAGGTGAGCAGGGTAACAGACTACAGACTATAGAGGTGAGCAGGGTAACAGACTACAGACTATAGAGGTGAGCAGGGTAACAGACTACAGACTATAGAGGTGAGCAGGGTAACAGACTACAGACTATAGAGGTGAGCAGGGTAACAGACTACAGACTATAGAGGTGAGCAGGGTAACAGACTACAGACTATAGAGGTGAGCAGGGTAACAGACTACAGACTATAGAGGTGAGCAGGGTAACAGACTACAGACTATAGAGGTGAGCAGGGTAACAGACTACAGACTATAGAGGTAGAGCAGGGTAACAGACTACAGACTATAGAGGTGAGCAGGGTAACAGACTACAGACTATAGAGGTGAGCAGGGTAACAGACTACAGACTATAGAGGTGAGCAGGGTAACAGACTACAGACTATAGAGGTGAGCAGGGTAACAGACTACAGACTATAGAGGTGAGCAGGGTAACAGACTACAGACTATAGAGGTGAGCAGGGTAACAGACTACAGACTATAGAGGTGAGCAGGGTAACAGACTACAGACTATAGAGGTGAGCAGGGTAACAGACTACAGACTATAGAGGTGAGCAGGGTAACAGACTACAGACTATAGAGGTTGAGCAGGGTAACAGACTACAGACTATAGAGGTGAGCAGGGTAACAGACTACAGACTATAGAGGTCAGCCCAGGGTAACAGACTACAGACTAATAGAGGTGAGCAGGGTAACAGACTACAGACTATAGAGGTGAGCAGGGTAACAGACCCAGACTATAGAGGTGAGCTATATCTAATAAAAGGTAACAGACTACAGACTATAGAGCCCTAGAGCAGGGTAATCAGACTACAGACTATATCACAAGGTAAAGCAGGGTAACAGACTACAGACTAGATAGAGGTGAGCAGGGTAACAGACTACAGACTATAGAGGTGAGCAGGGTAACAGACTACAGACTATAGAGGTGAGCAGGGTAACAGACTACAGACTATAGAGCCCTAGAGCAGGGTAACAGACTACAGACTATAGAGGTGAGCAGGGTAACAACTACAGACTATAGAGGTGAGCAGGGTAACAGACTACAGACTATAGAGGTGAGCAGGGTAACAGACTACAGACTATAGAGGTGAGCAGGGTAACAAGATACAGACTATAGAGGTAGAGCAGGGTAATCAGACATAAGACTAATAATAGCCCTAGAGCAGGGTAACAGACTACAGACTATAGAGGTGAGCAGGGTAACAGACTACAGACTATAGAGGTGAGCAGGGTAACAGACTACAGACTATAGAGGTGAGCAGGGTAACAGACTACAGACTATAGAGGTGAGCAGGGTAACAGACTACAGACTATAGAGGTGAGCAGGGTAACAGACTACAGACTATAGAGGTGAGCAGGGTAACAGACTACAGACTATAGAGGTGAGCAGGGTAACAGACTACAGACTATAGAGGTGAGCAGGGTAACAGACTACAGACTATAGAGGTGAGCAGGTAACAGACTACAGACTATAGAGGTGAGCAGGGTAACAGACTACAGACTATAGAGGTGATCAGGGTAACAGACTACAGACTATAAAGGTGAGCAGGGTAACAGACTACAGACTATAGAGGTAGAGCAGGGTAACAGACTACAGACTATAGAGGTGATCAGGGTAACAGACACAGCACTAATAGAGGTAGAGCAGGGTAATCAGACTAACAGACTATAGAGGTAGAGGGTAACAGCCCTAGACAGAGGTGAGTACAAAGACTAATAGAGGTGAGTAGGGTAACAGAATACTACTATTGAAGTCGAGACAGAGTGTTTGTGCTTGGGGTTTATGCAGGGTTTTATACATCTAGGACTGCTTGGATGTCTTCATCACTAATCCTTACTGCCCTAGATCAGCCCTAGATCAGCCCTAGCCCTATATCACAAGTTAAATCCCTAATAATAGCCCTAGAGCTATCCGCCCTAGATCAGCCCTAGATCACAACACAAAGCTGTAATAGTCTAGATCAGCCCTAGCCCACCCAGATTTCAACCTACACTAATCCCCATACTGTTTTTATACTGTTTTATTTTATTTATTTATTTACCTTTCTGCTCTAGATTTGCACACCAATATCTCTACCTGTACATGACCATCTGATCATTTATCACCCCTAGTGTTAATCAACACAAATTGCACTAATAGCCCTAGATCTCCTCATGCCTTTTGCACTAGATTGCCCTAGACTGCCCATTTTTTTCTAGCCCTAGATTGCCCTAGATCACATTGTTTACTCCACTAATGTAAGCCCTAGATGTTGTCTGTTCACAACATAATGCTTTATCTTGGCCTAGATCAGCCCAATGCAAATGAGAACTTGTTCTCAATAGCCTACCTGGTTAAATCAAAGGTGTTCTCAATAAAAGCCTACCTGGTTAGCCCTCACAACAATAAAGGTGTTCTCAACTAGCCTACCTAGATTAAATAAAGGTGTTCTCAACTAGATCACCTGATCAAATAAAGGTGTTCTAAACTGGCCTACCTAGATCACAACATAAATGCACTAATAGCCTACCTGGTAGATCACAACACAAAGGTGTTCTCAAGCCCTAGCCTACCTGGTCACAAATAAAGCACTAATAAAACTAGATCTAGCCCTGATTAAATAAAGGTGTTCACAACTGGCCTACCTGGTTAAATAAAGGTGTTCTCAACAAAGCCTACCTGGTTAAATAAAGGTAGATCACAACTGGCCTACCTGGTTAAATAAAGGTAGTTCACAACAAAGCCTACCTGGTTAAATAACCCTAGATCACAAACAAAGCCTACCTGGTTAAATAAAGGTAGATCTCAACTGGCCTACCTGGTTAAATAAAGGTGTTCTCAACTAGCCTACCTGGTTAAATAAAGGTGCACTAATAGCCTACCTGGTTAAATAAAGGATCACAAAAAAAACTAAAAAAAGCCCTAGATCAGCCCTATATCACAACATAAATCCCTAATAATAGCCCTAGATCAGCCCTAGATCAGTCCTATATCACAACATAAATCCCTAATAATAGCTCTAGATCAGCCCTAGATCAGCCCTAGATCAGCCCTAGATCAGTCCTAGCCCTATATCACAACATAAATCCCTAATAATAGCTCTAGATCAGCCCTAGATCAGCCCTAGATCAGCCCTAGATCAGTCCTAGCCCTATATCACAACATAAATCCCTAATAATAGCCCTAGATCAGCCCTATATCACAAGATAAATCCCTAATAATAGCCCTAGATCAGCCCTAGATCAGTCCTAGATCAGTCCTAGATCAGTCCTAGATCAGCCCTAGATCAGCCCTAGATCAGTCCTAGATCAGTCCTAGATCAGTCCTAGATCAGCCCTAGATCAGTCCTAGATCAGTCCTAGATCAGTCCTAGATCAGTCCTAGATCAGCCCTAGATCAGTCCTAGATCAGCCCTAGATCAGCCCTATATCACAAGATAAATCCCTAATAATAGCCCTAGATCAGCCCTAGATCAGCCCTAGATCAGTCCTAGATCAGCCCTAGATCAGTCCTAGATCAGTCCTAGATCAGTCCTAGAACAGCCCTAGATCAGCCCTAGATCAGCCCTAGATCAGTCCTAGATCACAACAGAATGCCCTAAGAACAGCTCTAGATCAGCCCTAGATCAGAACCTAGATCAGCCCTAGATCAGGAATAAGATCAGTCATCTAGATCAGTCCTAGATCAGCCCTAGATCAGCCCTAGATCAAAGACCAGCCCTAGATCAGCCCTAGACCAGCCCTAGATCAAAATTGAAGAAATAGCCCTAGATCAGCCCTAGACCAGATCCCAGAGACAATAGCCCTAGATCAGCCCTATCACAGTGACTAAAATCCCTTAGATCTGGTCTCTAGATCAGCCCTAGATCAGCCCTAGATCAGCCCTAGATCAGCCCTAGACCAGCCCTAGATCAGCCCTAGATCAGTCCTAGATCAGTCCTAGATCAGTCCTAGATCAGCCCTATATCACAAGATAAATCCCTAATAATAGCCCTAGATCAGCCCTAGATCAGCCCTAGATCAGCCCTAGATCACATTGAATTTTTATCTCAGCTCCTGTATTTCCCCAGTCTCTCTTTTTCTCATCCTCTTGCTTTTGACCCTTGCCAGTCCTGACTCTGAGCTCGCCTGCATGACCACTCTGCCTGCCCCTGACCACTCTGCCTGCCCCTGACCACTCTGCCTGCCTGACCACTCTGCCTGCCCCTGACCACTCTGCCTGCCCCTGACCACTCTGCCTGCCCCTGACCACTCTGCCTGCCCCTGACCACTCTGCCTGCCCCTGACCACTCTGCCTGCCCCTGACCACTCTGCCTGCCCCTGACCACTCTGCCTGCCCCTGACCACTCTGCCTGCCCCTGACCACTCTGCCTGCCCCTGACCACTCTGCCTGCCCCTGACCACTCTGCCTGCCCCTGACCACTCTGCCTGCCCCTGACCTTGAGCCTACCTGACCACTCTGCCTGCCCCTGACCACTCTGCCTGCCTGACCACTCTGCCTGCCCCTGACCACTCTGCCTGCCTGACCACTCTGCCTGCCTGACCACTCTGCCTGCCCCTGACCTTGAGCCTGCCTGACCACTCTGCCTGCCCCTGACCACTCTGCCTGCCCCTGACCCTGAGCCTGCCTGACCACTCTGCTTGCCCCTGACCACTCTGCCTGCCCCTGACCCTGAGCCTGCCTGACCACTCTGCTTGCCTGACCCTGAGCCTGCCTGACCACTCTGCCTGCCCCTGACCACTCTGCCTGCCCCTGACCACTCTGCCTGCCTGACCACTCTGCCTGCCTGACCACTCTGCCTGCCCCTGACCACTCTGCCTCCCCCTGACCACTCTGCCTGCCCCTGACCACTCTGCCTGCCTGACCACTCTGCCTGCCTCACCACTCTGCCTGCCTGACCACTCTGCCTGCCTGACCACTCTGCCTGCCTCACCACTCTGCCTGCCTCATCACTCTGCCTGCCCCTGACCACTCTGCCTGCCTCACCACTCTGCCTACCTGACCACTCTGCCTGCCCCTGACCACTCTGCCTGCCTGACCACTCTGCCTGCCCCTGACCTTGAGCCTGCTGACCACTCTGCCTGCCCCTGACCTTGAGCCTGCCTGACCACTCTGCCTGCCTGAACACTCTGCCTGCCCCTGACCACTCTGCCTGCCTGACCACTCTGCCTGCCCCTGACCACTCTGCCTGCCCCTGACCACTCTGCCTGCCCCTGACCACTCTGCCTGCCTGACCACTCTGCCTGCCCCTGACCACTCTGCCTGCCTGACCACTCTGCCTGCCTGACCACTCTGCCTGCCCCTGACCACTCTGCCTGCCCCTGACCACTCTGCCTGCCCCTGACCACTCTGCCTGTCCCTGACCACTCTGCCTGCCCCTGACCACTCTGCCTGCCTGACCACTCTGCCTGCCTGACCACTCTGCCTGCCCCTGACCACTCTGCCTGCCCCTGACCACTCTGCCTGCCTGACCACTCTGCCTGCCCCTGACCACTCTGCCTGTCCCTGACCACTCTGCCTGCCTGACCACCTGACCACCTGCCCCTGACCACTGTGCCTGCCCCTGACCACTCTGCCTGCCCCTGACCACTCTGCCTGCCCCTGACCACTCTGCCTACCTGACCACTCTGCCTGCACCTGACCTGAGCCTGCCTGACCACTCTGCCTGCCCCTGACCACTCTGCCTGCCCCTGACCCCTGAGCCTGCCTGACCACTCTGCCTGCCTGACCCTGAGCCTGCCTGACCACTCTGCCTGCCCCTGACCACTCTGCCTGCCCCTGACCACTCTGCCTGCCTGACCACTCTGCCTGCCTGACCACTCTGCCTGCCCCTGACCACTCTGCCTCCCCTGACCACTCTGCCTGCCCCTGACCACTCTGCCTGCCTGACCACTCTGCCTGCCTCACCACTCTGCCCCTGACCACTCTGCCTGCCTGACCACTCTGCCTGCCTCACCACTCTGCCTGCCTCATCACTCTGCCTGCCCCTGACCACTCTGCCTGCCTCACCACTCTGCCTACCTGACCACTCTGCCTGCCCCTGACCACTCTGCCTGCCTGACCACTCTGCCTGCCCCTGACCTTGAGCCTGCTGACCACTCTGTCCTGCCCCTGACCTTGAGCCTGCCTGACCACTCTGCCTGCCTGAACACTCTGCCTGCCCCTGCATCCACTCTGCCTGCCTGACCACTCTGCCTGCCCCTGACCATCTGCCTGCCCCTGACCACTCTGCCTGCCCCTGACCATCTGCCTGCCTGACCACTCTGCATCTGCTTCCCTGACCACTCTGCCTGCCTGACCATCTCTGCCTGCCTGACCCTCTGCCTGCCCCTGACCACTCTGCTATCTGCCTGTGTCCACTCTGCCTGTCCCCTGACCACTCTGCCTGTCCCTGACCACTCTGCCTGCCCCTGACCACTCTGCCTGCCTGACCACTCTGCCTGCCTGACCACTCTGCCTGCCCCTGACCACTCTGCCTGCCCCTGACCACTCTGCCTGCCTGACCACTCTGCCTGCCCCTGACCACTCTGCCTGTCCCTGACCACTCTGCCTGCCTGACCACTCTGCCTGCCCCTGACCACTGTGCCTGCCCCTGACCACTCTGCCTGCCCCTGACCACTCTGCCTGCCCCTGACCTTGAGCCTACCTGACCACTCTGCCTGCCTGACCACTCTGCCTGCCTGACCACTCTGCCTGCCACCCTGTACCGTTTTGGACCCAACCTGCCTTCTGTCAATCCCTAGGGTTATAATAAATACCAGAGCTCAAACCATCTGGGTCCTGGGTCTGAATCTGGGTCCTTGGTCCTGTGTCTGCATCTGGGTCCTGTGTCTGCATCTGGGTCCTGTGTCTGCATCTGCCTCCTGTGTCTGCATCTGGGTCCTTGGTCCTGAGTCTGCATCTGGGTCCTGTATCTGCATCTGGGTCCTGTGTCTGCATCTGCCTCCTGTGTCTGCATCTGCCTCCTGTGTCTGCATCTGGGTCCTTGGTCCTGTGTCTGCATCTGGGTCCTGTGTCTGCATCTGCCTCCTGTGTCTGCATCTGGGTCCTTGGTCCTGTGTCTGCATCTGGGTCCTGTGTCTGCATCTGGGTCCTGTGTCTGCATCTGGGTCCTGTGTCTGCATCTGGGTCCTGTTTCTGCATCTGCTTCCTGTGTCTGCATCTGGGTCCTGTTTCTGCATCTGGGTCCTGTGTCTGCATCTGGGTCCTGTGTCTGCATCTGCCTCCTGTGTCTGCATCTGGGTCCTGTGTCTGCATCTGGGTCCTGTGTCTGCATCTGGGTCCTGTATCTGCATCTGGGTCCTGTGTCTGCATCTCGGTCCTGTTTCTGCATCTGCTTCCTGTGTCTGCATCTGGGTCCTGTCTCTGCATCTACTTCCTGTTTCTGCATCTGGGTCCTGTATCTGCATCTGGGTCCTGTGTCTGCATCTGGGTCCTGTGTCTCTATCTGGGTCCTGTGTCTCTATCTGGGTCCTGTGTCTCTATCTGGGTCCTGTGTCTGCATCTGGGTCCTGTGTCTCTATCTGGGTCCTGTGTCGGTCTACTAACAAAGGGCGATGAATAGGCTGTGTATTTGGTAGAAGTAGCTTCATAGTAAGGGGAGAGTGATCCAAAATTAAACACTGTGTTTTTCTCTGGTCCAGCTGCTATAGAACCACTGCTACCTGCAGAACTGGAGGTAAACATCTCTAGAGGCAATGGCCCAAAAGACTGTACCTTTACAGACAGTTTTAATTATCGCATGGAGAACTGAAAATATCAGGATTTGACCAATCATATGCTGAGCAGCAACACAGCTCCAGCTGACAGTGAGTCAACCCTCCATATGGCCCCCTGTATGTAATGTTAATGAAGGGCAGTAATACCATCCTGGAGACAGTGAGTCAACCCTCCACATGGCCCCCCTGTATGTAATGTTAATGAAGGGCAGTAATACCATCCTGGAGACAGTGAGTCAACCCTCCATATGGCCCCCCTGTATGTAATGTTAATGAAGGGCAGTAATACCATCCTGGAGACAGTGAGTCAACCCTCCACATGGCCCCCCTGTATGTAATGTTAATGAAGGGCAGTAATACCATCCTGGAGACAGTGAGTCAACCCTCCACATGGCCCCCCTGTATGTAATGTTAATGAAGGGCAGTAATACCATCCTGGAGACAGTGAGTCAACCCTCCATATGGCCCCCCTGTATGTAATGTTAATGAAGGGCAGTAATACCATCCTGGAGACAGTGAGTCAACCCTCCATATGGCCCCCCTGTATGTAATGTTAATGAAGGGCAGTAATACCATCCTGGAGACAGTGAGTCAACCCTCCACATGGCCCCCCTGTATGTAATGTTAATGAAGGGCAGTAATACCATACAGGAGACAGTTCATTACTTAAGTAGCCAATTCATGCACTTAGTTTTTTTGTGAATGAATTATCTGCAGTCAGATTAAATCCTGATGCATGTTTAGGGTTCTGCATCAGGGTTCTGCATCAGGACAAACTGCAGGGAGCAGGTGCATTAATACATTGAGAAAGTGAGGATTCATTACTGTATTGATGTCAGGGAATATATCCATCCAAATTACAAATGCAAAATATCTCGTGCATCATCAAGTGCAGTACTCTGATAGATTGCACCAGGTAATTACTATGCATGCCACAAACATCTCCGCCTAACTACTGCCGGCTACCATCATCATTTCAGAAATCCTTAAAGTGTTTTTTTGGATCCAGGCATGCCAACGTTGTAAACAATCCAATACATTATGTCAAGGGAATCTCTGTCTGGTTTCTACTTGATCTAAAGCTATGGAGGTAAGAAGCAAACCAAGGTCTTTGACGTATGGACATTAAGATGTGTAATAGCTTCCCTTAATTGGCCTTTAAGGCCGGGCACCAATTAATAATCAATGGTGTCAGGGGAGGCCGGACTCTCTGTGTTTAAACCGATACGTGAATGCATTATATTCATATTTATTCTTAGTAAAGTCTTCATTGTAATTGGCATGTTATTAGAGCGAAGGCTTTTAGTCTGTATCAAAGTCATTGAATTAAAAAGGGAGATATATAGATCTGTCCGGGAGAAACAAACAAGGCCAGTGTAATATGACAGAAACAATGAACAACTCTGGTTAAGAGCCTCATTATTCCTGCTCTTCTATGAGGGGGGAACAGCCTGCTCAGCTCAGGACTATATGCCTGTGTAGGCCAGTGTAATATGACAGAAACAATGAACAACTCTGGTTAAGAGCCTCATTATTCCTGCTCTTCTATGAGGGGGGAAACAGCCTGCTCAGCTCAGGACTATATGCCTGTGTAGGCCAGTGTAATATGACAGAAACAATGAACAACTCTGGTTAAGAGCCTCATTATTCCTGCTCTTCTATGAGGGGGGACAGCCTGCTCAGCTCAGGACTATATGCCTGTGTAGGCCAGTGTAATATGACAGAAACAATGAACAACTCTGGTTAAGAGCCTCATTATTCCTGCTCTTCTATGAGGGGGGAACAGCCTGCTCAGCTCAGGACTATATGCCTGTGTAGGCCAGTGTGTACCGCATCATAGCTGACACTACAGAACCACCTCATCAATCTGCTCTCTTCAGCCGCCTGCTTGGCTAATCTCACAGTCTGGCAGGGACGGGGAGGTTCCTGTACGACTGGAACAATATACAGAAACTATCTTACATCAATATACAGAGGAACTCACTCTCCTCAATAACCAGAGGAAACAGCTCACCTCTCTTCCCTCTGCTGTAGTCAAGTCAGTCAGGAGTAATCCTGAGCTCATTACTGATCTACCAGAGGAATTTATAGCATTAGTAATGATAATACACAGGTCTTGTGATAGAGGAGAGAGAAGGTCTCCAAGCTAACTATAAAGATACAACACATGAACCGAAAGTACATGGACACCCGCTCGTCGAACATCTCATTCCAAAATCATGGGCATTAATATGGAGTTGGTTTCCCCTTTGCTACTACAACAGCCTCCACTCTTCTGGGAAGGCTTTCCACTAGATGTTGGAACATTGCTGTTATAACAGCCTCCACTCTTCTGGGAAGGCTTTCCACTAGATGTTGGAACATTGCTGTTATAACAGCCTCCACTCTTCTGGGAAGGCTTTCCGCTCTATGTTGGAACATTGCTGCTAAAACAGCATCCACTCTTCTGGGAAGGCTCTCCACTAGATGTTGGAACATTGCTGCTATAACAGCCTCCACTCTTCTGGTAAGGCTTTCCACTAGATGTTGGAACATTGCTGCTATAACAGCCTCCACTCTTCTGGGAAGGCTTTCCACTAGGCCAGTGTAACATTGCTGCTATAACAGCCTCCACTCTTCTGGGAAGGCTTTCCACTAGATGTTGGAACATTGCTGCTATAACAGCCTCCACTCTTCTGGGAAGGCTTTCCACTAGATGTTGGAACATTGCTGCTATAACAGCCTCCACTCTTCTGGGAAGGCTTTCCACTAGATGTAGGAACATTGCTGCTATAACAGCTTCCACTCTTCTGGGAAGGCTTTCCACTAGATGTTGGAACATTGCTGCTATAACAGCCTCCACTCTTCTGGGAAGGCTTTCCACTAGATGTGAGGACATTGCTGCTATAACAGCCTCCACTCTTCTAGGAAGGCTTTCCACTAGATGTTGGAACATTGCTGCTATAACAGCCTCCAGTCTTCTGGGAAGGCTTTCCACTAGATGTAGGAACATTGCTGCTATAACAGCCTCCACTCTTCTGGGAAGGCTCTCCACTAGATGTTGGAACATTGCTGAAATAACAGCCTCCACTCTTCTGGGAAGGCTTTCCACTAGATGTTGGAACATTGCTGCTATAACAGCCTCCACTCTTCTGGGAAGGCTTTCCACTAGATGTTGGAACATTGCTGCTATAACAGCCTCCACTCTTCTGGGAAGGCTTTCCACTAGATGTTGGAACATTGCTGCTATAACAGCCTCCACTCTTCTGGGAAGGCTTTCCACTAGAGGTTGGAACATTACTGCTATAACAGCCTCCACTCTTCTAGGAAGGCTTTCCACTAGATGTTGGAACATTGCTGCTATAACAGCCTCCACTCTTCTGGGAAGGCTTTCCGCTCTATGTTGGAACATTGCTGCTAAAACAGCCTCCACTCTTCTGGGAAGGCTTTCCACTAGATGTTGGAAAATTGCTGCTATAACAGCTTCCACTCTTCTGGGAAGGCTTTCCACTAGATGTTGGAACATTGCTGCTATAACAGCCTCCACTCTTCTGGGAAGGCTTTCCACTAGATGTTGGAACATTGCTGCTATAACAGCCTCCACTCTTCTGGGAAGGCTTTCCACTAGATGTTGGAACATTGCTGCTATAACAGCCTCCACTCTTCTGGGAAGGCTTTCCACTAGATGTTGGAACATTGCTGCTATAACAGCTTCCACTCTTCTGGGAAGGCTTTCCACTAGATGTTGGAACATTGCTGCTATAACAGCCTCCACTCTTCTGGGAAGGCTTTCCACTAGATGTTGGAACATTGCTGCTATAACAGCCTCCACTCTTCTGGGAAGGCTTTCCACAAGATGTTGGAACATTGCTGCTATAACAGCCTCCACTCTTCTGGGAAGGCTTTCCACTAGATGTTGGAACATTGCTGCTATAACAGCCTCCACTCTTCTGGGAAGGCTCTCCACTAGATGTTGGAACATTGCTGAAATAACAGCCTCCACTCTTCTGGGAAGGCTTTCCACTAGATGTTGGAACATTGCTGCTATAACAGCCTCCACTCTTCTGGGAAGGCTTTCCACTAGATGTTGGAACATTGCTGCTATAACAGCCTCCACTCTTCTGGGAAGGCTTTCCACTAGATGTTGGAACATTGCTGCTATAACAGCCTCCACTCTTCTGGGAAGGCTTTCCACTAGATGTTGGAACATTGCTGCTATAACAGCCTCCACTCTTCTGGGAAGGCTTTCCGCTAGATGTTGGAACATTGCTGCTATAACAGCCTCCACTCTTCTGGGAAGGCTTTCCACTAGATGTTGGAAAATTGCTGCTATAACAGCTTCCACTCTTCTGGGAAGGCTTTCCACTAGATGTTGGAACATTGCTGCTATAACAGCCTCCACTCTTCTGGGAAGGCTTTCCACTAGATGTTGGAACATTGCTGCTATAACAGCCTCCACTCTTCTGGGAAGGCTTTCCACTAGATGTTGGAACATTGCTGCTATAACAGCCTCCACTCTTCTGGGAAGGCTTTCCACTAGATGTTGGAACATTGCTGCTATAACAGCCTCCACTCTTCTGGAAAGGCTTTCCACTAGAGGTTGGAACATTACTGCTATAACAGCCTCCACTCTTCTGGGAAGGCTCTCCACTAGATGTTGGAACATTGCTGCTATAACAGCCTCTACTCTTCTGGGAAGGCTTTCCAATAGATGTTGGAACATTGCTGCTATAACAGCCTCTACTCTTCTGGGAAGGCTTTCCAATAGATGTTGGAATATTGCTGCTATAACAGCCTCTACTCTTCTGGGAAGGCTTTCCAATAGATGTTGGAACATTGCTGCTATAACAGCCTCTACTCTTCTGGGAAGGCTTTCCACTAGATGTTGGAACATTGCTGCTATAACAGCCTCTACTATTCTGGGAAGGCTTTCCACTAGATGTTGGAACATTGCTGCTATAACAGCCTCTACTCTTCTGGGAAGGCTTTCCACTAGATGTTGGAACATTGCTGCTATAACAGCCTCCACTCTTCTGGGAAGGCTTTCCACTAGATGTTGGAACATTGCTGCTATAACAGCCTCTACTCTTCTGGGAAGGCTTTCCACTAGATGTTGGAACATTGCTGCTATAACAGCCTCTACTCTTCTGGGAAGGCTTTCCACTAGATGTTGGAACATTGCTGCTATAACAGCCTCCACTCTTCTAGGAAGGCTTTCCACTAGATGTTGGAACATTGCTGCTATAACAGCCTCCACTCTTCTGGAAAGGCTTTCCACTAGAGGTTGGAACATTACTGCTATAACAGCCTCCACTTTTCTAGGAAGGCTTTCCACTAGATGTTGGAACATTGCTGCTATAACAGCCTCCACTCTTCTGGGAAGGCTTTCCACTAGATGTTGGAACATTGCTGCTATAACAGCCTCCACTCTTCTGGAAAGGCTTTCCACTAGAGGTTGGAACATTACTGCTATAACAGCCTCCACTTTTCTAGGAAGGCTTTCCACTAGATGTTGGAACATTGCTGCTATAACAGCCTCCACTCTTCTGGGAAGGCTTTCCACTAGATGTTGGAACATTGCTGATATAACAGCCTCCACTCTTCTGGGAAGGCTTTCCGCTCTATGTTGGAACATTGCTGCTATAACAGCCTCCACTCTTCTGGGAAGGCTTTCCACTAGATGTTGGAACATTGCTGCTATAACAGCCTCCACTCTTCTGGGAAGGCTTTCCACTAGATGTTGGAACATTGCTGCTAAAACAGCCTCCACTCTTCTGGGAAGGCTTTCCACTAGATGTTGGAACATTGCTGCTCTAACAGCCTCCACTCTTCTGGGAAGGCTTTCCACTAGATGTTGGAACATTGCTGCTATAACAGCCTCCACTCTTCTGGGAAGGCTTTCCACTAGATGTTGGAACATTGCTGCTATAACAGCCTCTACTCTTCTGGGAAGGCTTTCCACTAGATGTTGGAACATTGCTGCTATAACAGCCTCCACTCTTCTGGGAAGGCTTTCCACTAAATGTAGGAACATTGCTGCTATAACAGCCTCCACTCTTCTGGGAAGGCTCTCCACTAGATGTTGGAACATTGCTGCTATAACAGCCTCCACTCTTCTGGGAAGGCTTTCCGCTCTATGTTGGAACATTGCTGCTATAACAGCCTCTACTCTTCTGGGAAGGCTTTCCGCTCTATGTTGGAACATTGCTACGGGGACTTGAGTCTATTCAGCTACAAGAGCATTAGTGAGGTCTGGCACTGATGTTGGGGCGATTAGGCCTGAGTCGCAGTCGGCGTTCCAATTCATCCCAAAGGTGTTCGACGGGGTTGAGGTCGGCGCTCTGTGCAGGATGGTCAAGTTCTTCCACACTGATCTTGACAAGCCATGTCTGTATGGACCTCGCTTTGTGCACATGTTCACGCTGAAATAGGAGAGGACCTTCCCCAAATGGTTGCCTTAAAGGTGGAAACACAGAATCATCTAGAATGTCATTGTATGCTGTAGCGTGAAGATTTCCCTTCACTGGAACTAAGGGGCCTGAACCATGAAAAACAGCCCCAGACCATTATTCCTCCTCCACCATACTTTAAAGCTGGCAAGATGCATTGGGGCAAGTATCGTTCTCCTGGCATCCACCATTCTACTGGGGAAACAGTAGAATGAGTCTCCAGACTGGGGAAACAGTAGAATGAGTCTCCAGACTGGGGAAACCGTAGAACGAGTCTCCAGACTGGGGAAACAGTAGAATGAGTCTCCAGACTGGGGAAACAGTAGAATGAGTCTCCAGACTGGGGAAACAGTAGAATGAGTCTCCAGACTGGGGAAACAGTAGAATGAGTCTCCAGACTGGGGAAACAGTAGAATGAGTCTCCAGACTGGGGAAACAGTAGAATGAGTCTCCAGACTGAGGAAACAGTAGAATGAGTCTCCAGACTGGGGAAACAGTAGAATGAGTCTCCAGACTGGGGAAACAGTAGAATGAGTCTCCAGACTGGGGAAACAGTAGAATGAGTCTCCAGACTGGGGAAACAGTAGAATGAGTCTCCAGACTGGGGAAACAGTAGAATGAGTCTCCAGACTGGGGAAACAGTTGAATGAGTCTCCAGACTGGGGAAACAGTAGACTGAGTCTCCAGACTGGGGAAACAGTAGCATGAGTCTCCAGACTGGGGAAACAGTAGAATGAGTCTCCAGACTGGGGAAACAGTAGACTGAGTCTCTAGACTGGGGAAACAGTAGAATGAGTCTCCAGACTGTGGAAACAGTAGAATGAGTCTCCAGACTGGGGAAACAGTAGAATGAGTCTCCAGACTGGGGAAACAGTAGAATGAGTCTCCAGACTGGGGAAACAGTAGAATGAGTCTCCAGACTGGGGAAACAGTAGAATGAGTCTCCAGACTGGGGAAACAGTAGAATGAGTCTCCAGACTGGGGAAACAGTAGAATGAGTCTCCAGACTGGGGAAACAGTAGAATGAGTCTCCAGAGACAGTAGAATGAGTCTCCAGACTGGGGAAACAGTAGAATGAGTCTCCAGACTGGGGAAACAGTAGAATGAGTCTCCAGACTGGGGAAACAGTTGAATGAGTCTCCAGACTGGAGAAACAGTAGAATGAGTCTCCAGACTGGGGAAACAGTAGAATGAGTCTCCAGACTGGGGAAACAGTAGAATGAGTCTCCAGACTGGGGAAACAGTAGAATGAGTCTCCAGACTGGGGAAACAGTAGAATGAGTCTCCAGACTGGGGGGAAACAGTTGAATGAGTCTCCAGACTGGAGAAAGAAACAGTAGAATGAGTCTCCAGACTGGGGAAACAGTAGAATGAGTCTCCAGACTGGGGAAACAGTAGAATGAGTCTCCAGACTGGGGAAACAGTAGAATGAGTCTCCAGACTGGGGAAACAGTCGAATGAGTCTCCAGACTGGGGAAACAGTCGAATGAGTCTCCAGACTGGGGAAACAGTAGAATGAGTCTCCAGACTGGGGAAACAGTAGAATGAGTCTCTAGACAGTTTCTCCGGTTAAAAAAATGAATGTGAGATAGATATCGGAGAGGTCTTGCAGGCCGTGGTGATTTATACATTCTCAGAGAGGCTGGTTTGAAAGAGAGGAGGAGGAGGAGAGGAGGAGGAGGGGCAGAGAAAGGAGGCCGGGAGATTTATCATCTCAGTTCCCTTTTTCCAAGCGGCTTGGCTCTCCAGAAATAACAACACAGGTATTTAACCTGCTCCCTGTCTGCACGGAAAACTGGTATCCTTCATCAGGGAGGAAGTGCACATTTCGCTAAATGACCAAACTATCTTGACTATTTTTCATTCTCATATGTAAGTTGGTAACCTTCCAAAGAGAGTGACTGATGAGCTGAGTTCATTTCAAGGTTAGACGTTTAAAGACTTGGAGAAACCAAAACTCCATCAAAACCGCAAGAGCCCCTTCACACTTCACTGTGCTTTGACAAAGATATCGGCATTTCACAGGTCAAACACTTAAAAGAGGGACTCCCATCTAATGGATCTGTTACAATATGTTGAGAATGAAGAGGACCTCCCATCTAACGGATCTGTTACAATATGTTGAGAATGAAGAGGACCTCCCATCTAACGGATCTGTTACAATATGTTGAGAATGAAGAGGACCTCCCATCTAACGGATCCAATATGTTGAGAATGAAGAGGACCTCCCATCTAACGGATCTGTTACAATATGTTGAGAATGAAGAGGACCTCCCATCTAACGGATCTGTTACAATATGTTGAGAATGAAGAGGACCTCCCATCTAACGGATCTGTTACAATATGTTGAGAATGAAGAGGACCTCCCATCTAACGGATCTGTTACAATATGTTGAGAATGAAGAGGACCTCCCATCTAACGGATCTGTTACAATATGTTGAGAATGAAGAGGACCTCCCATCTAACGGATCTGTTACAATATGTTGAGAATGAAGAGGACCTCCCATCTAACGGATCTGTTACAATATGTTGAGAATGAAGAGGACCTCCCATCTAACGGATCTGTTACAATATGTTGAGAATGAAGAGGACCTCCCATCTAACGGATCTGTTACAATATGTTGAGAATGAAGAGGACCTCCCATCTAACGGATCTGTTACAATATGTTGAGAATGAAGAGGACCTCCCATCTAACGGATCTGTTACAATATGTTTAGGACAAGCTCTAAAGACAACACTAGATTAAACTTCTCTTTGATAACAGTGTGTGGTAATGCCAGAGATGGAGCTAGATGTGTCTTCTATACTGTCGATGTGCAGCCCTATTGAATCGGAGCATAGCAGCCAACAGCTGTTCTGTCAACCTGAGATGGACATTGTTTAATCAACAACTGAACTGAATGACAGGTGGTTAAAAGTGATTGGTTACATAACATAATATTACATTGCATCATCAGTTGTTCATCCTTCATGAGACAAAGTATAAATCATATTATCTGTCTAACTTGACATTAACCAGTCTGCATCCCAAATGGTACGTTATTAATACATAGTCCACTAGTTGTGACCGGGGTTCTGGATAGTCCACTAGTTCTGACCGGGGCTCTGGATAGTCCACTAGTTCTGACAGGGGCTCTGGATAGTCCACTAGTTCTGACAGGGGTTCTGGATAGTCCACTAGTTCTGACAGGGGCTCTGGATAGCCACTCGTTCTGACCGGGGCTCTGGATAGTCCACTAGTTCTGACCGGGGCTCTGGATAGTCCACTAGTTCTGACCAGGGCTCTGGATAGTCCACTAGTTCTGACCGGGGCTCTGGATAGTCCACTAGTTCTGACCTGGGCTCTGGATAGTCCACTAGTTCTGACCAGGGCTCTGGATAGGCACTCGTTCTGACCAGGGCTCTGGATAGTCCCCTAGTTCTGACCAGGGCTCTGGATAGTCCCCTAGTTCTGACCAGGGCTCTGGATAGTCCCCTAGTTCTGACCAGGGCTCTGGATAGCCACTCGTTCTGACCAGGGCTCTGGATAGCCACTCGTTCTGACCGGGGCTCTGGATAGTCCACTAGTTCTGACCAGGGCTCTGGATAGCCACTCGTTCTGACCGGGGCTCTGGATAGTCCACTAGTTCTGACAGGGGCTCTGGATAGTCCACTAGTTCTGACAGGGGCTCTGGATAGTCCACTAGTTCTGACCGGGGCTCTGGATAGCCACTCGTTCTGACCGGGGCTCTGGATAGTCCCCTAGTTCTGACCAGGGCTCTGGATAGTCCCCTAGTTCTGACCAGGGGCTCTGGATAGTCCACTAGTTCTGACCGGGGCTCTGGATAGTCCACTAGTTCTGACAGGGGCTCTGGATAGTCCACTAGTTCTGACCAGGGCTCTGGATAGTCCCCTAGTTCTGACCAGGGCTCTGGATAGTCCACTAGTTCTGACAGGGGCTCTGGATAGTCCACTAGTTCTGACCGGGGCTCTGGATAGCCACTCGTTCTGACCGGGGCTCTGGATAGCCACTCGTTCTGACCGGGGCTCTGGATAGTCCACTAGTTCTGACCGGGGCTCTGGATAGTCCCCTAGTTCTGACCAGGGCTCTGGATAGTCCCCTAGTTCTGACCAGGGCTCTGGATAGTCCCCTAGTTCTGACCAGGGCTATGTCCAGGGTGTGTTCCTGTTTGGAGATGATTTGTCCAGGGTGTGTTCCTGTTTGGAGATGATCTATCAGGGTGAGTTCCTGTTTAGAGATGATTTGTCCAGAGTGAGTTCCTGTTTAGAGATGATTTGTCAGGGTGAGTTCCTGTTTAGAGATGATTTATCAGGGTGAGTTCCTGTTTAGAGATGATTTATCAGGGTGAGTTCCTGTTTAGAGATGATTTATCAGGGTGAGTTCCTGTTTAGAGATGATTTGTCAGGGTGTGTTCCTGTTTAGAGATGATATGTCAGGGTGAGTTCCTGTTTAGAGATGATCTATCAGGGTGAGTTCCTGTTTAGAGATGATTTGTCAGGGTGAGTTCCTGTTTAGAGATGATTTGTCCAGGGTGAGTTCCTGTTTAGTGATATGTCAGGGTGAGTTCCTGTTTAGAGATGATTTATCAGGGTGAGTTCCTGTTTAGAGATGATTTATCAGGGTGAGTTCCTGTTTAGTGATGATTTATCAGGGTGAGTTCCTGTTTAGAGATGATTTATCAGGGTGAGTTCCTGTTTAGAGATGATTTGTCAGGGTGAGTTCCTGTTTAGAGATGATTTATCAGGGTGAGTTCCTGTTTAGAGATGATTTATCAGGGTGAGTTCCTGTTTAGAGATGATTTATCAGGGTGAGTTCCTGTTTAGAGATGATTTATCAGGGTGTTTTCTCTATGGAGTGGCATCCAACTGGGTAATGCAATTATACGCCATTTTGTCATTGTTTTATAACAACTTGTTAATTTACTCGACATATGTTTCCTTTACTACAGTTGATCAAACTGAGGTCCTGTATGCTAGAAAGACACGTCAGACCTTCCTGTCTGTAATAACAATAGACTGTCCTTACAATTCAGTTTTAAAGCTTCTTCCCTGAGCAGGAAGAGACAGACATGTTGCCAGTGGAAAATATAAAATGTCTGCAAATCTTTCAGCACGTGTTGGACTTCTCTCCCTGAGAGTGGCTGTTGATGTAGTGCTCAGTAAGGACATGAATCTAGCAGACCACACCCAGGAGAGCACATTTCAACCCTGTACATTAGATATCTTCTTTGCAGACGTTGAATAACTAAAGACATGACATGATAGAACAGGCTACTAAGATTTATATTGAAACCCTAGGATGACCCATAACTGCAAGTACACTCAGTCATTAACTCCTGACTTCCACAGTTCTACCCCCACTGAGAGAACAGTTAACTTTAACTCCTGACTTCCACAGTTCTACCCCCACTGAGAGAACAGTTAACTTTACCTCCTGACTTCCACAGTTCTACCCCCACTGAGAGAACAGTTAACTCAGTATTTACCTCCTGACTTCCACAGTTCTACCCCCACTGAGAGAACAGTTAACTCAGTCTTTACCTCCTGACTTCCACAGTTCTACCCCCACTGAGAGAACAGTTAACTCAGTCTTTACCTCCTGACTTCCACAGTTCTACCCCCACTGAGAGAACAGTTAACTCAGTCTTTACCTCCTGACTTCCACAGTTCTACCCCCACTGAGAGAACAGTTAACTCAGTCTTTACCTCCTGACTTCCACAGTTCTACCCCCACTGAGAGAACAGTTAACTCAGTCTTTACCTCCTGACTTCCACAGTTCTACCCCTACTGAGAGAACAGTTAACTCAGTCATTAACTCCTGACTTCCACAGTTCTACCCCCACTGAGAGAACAGTTAACTGTCTTTACCTCCTGACTTCCACAGTTCTACCCCCACTGAGAGAACAGTTAACTTTACCTCCTGACTTCCACAGTTCTACCCCCACTGAGAGAACAGTTAACTCAGTCTTTACCTCCTGACTTCCACAGTTCTACCCCCACTGAGAGAACAGTTAACTGTCTTTACCTCCTGACTTCCACAGTTCTACCCCCACTGAGAGAACAGTTAACTCAGTCTTTACCTCCTGACTTCCACAGTTCTACCCCCACTGAGAGAACAGTTAACTCAGTCTTTACCTCCTGACTTCCACAGTTCTACCCCCACTGAGAGAACAGTTAACTCAGTCTTTACCTCCTGACTTCCACAGTTCTACCCCCACTGAGAGAACAGTTAACTCAGTCTTTACCTCCTGACTTCCACAGTTCTACCCCCACTGAGAGAACAGTTAACTCAGTCTTTACCTCCTGACTTCCACAGTTCTACCCCCACTGAGAGAACAGTTAACTCTGTCTTTACCTCCTGACTTCCACAGTTCTACCCCACTGAGAGAACAGTTAACTCAGTCTTTACCTCCTGACTTCCACAGTTCTACCCCCACTGAGAGAACAGTTAACTCAGTCTTTACCTCCTGACTTCCACAGTTCTACCCCACTGAGAGAACAGTTAACTCAGTCTTTACCTCCTGACTTCCACAGTTCTACCCCCACTGAGAGAACAGTTAACTCAGTCTTTACCTCCTGACTTCCACAGTTCTACCCCACTGAGAGAACAGTTAACTCAGTCTTTACCTCCTGACTTCCACAGTTCTACCCCACTGAGAGAACAGTTAACTCAGTCTTTACCTCCTGACTTCCACAGTTCTACCCCCACTGAGAGAACAGTTAACTGTCTTTACCTCCTGACTTCCACAGTTCTACCCCCACTGAGAGAACAGTTAACTCAGTCTTTACCTCCTGACTTCCACAGTTCTACCCCCACTGAGAGAACAGTTAACTCAGTCTTTACCTCCTGACTTCCACAGTTCTACCCCCACTGAGAGAACAGTTAACTCAGTCTTTACCTCCTGACTTCCACAGTTCTACCCCCACTGAGAGAACAGTTAACTCAGTCTTTACCTCCTGACTTCCACAGTTCTACCCCCACTGAGAGAACAGTTAACTCAGTCTTTACCTCCTGACTTCCACAGTTCTACCCCCACTGAGAGAACAGTTAACTCAGTCTTTACCTCCTGACTTCCACAGTTCTACCCCCACTGAGAGAACAGTTAACTCAGTCTTTACCTCCTGACTTCCACAGTTCTACCCCCACTGAGAGAACAGTTAACTCAGTCTTTACCTCCTGACTTCCACAGTTCTACCCCCACTGAGAGAACAGTTAACTCAGTCTTTACCTCCTGACTTCCACAGTTCTACCCCCACTGAGAGAACAGTTAACTCAGTCTTTACCTCCTGACTTCCACAGTTCTACCCCCACTGAGACAACAGTTAACTCAGTCTTTACCTCCTGACTTCCACAGTTCTACCCCCACTGAGAGAACAGTTAACTTTACCTCCTGACTTCCACAGTTCTACCACCACTGAGAGAACAATAACTCAGTCTTTACCTCCTGACTTCCACAGTTCTACCCCCACTGAGACAACAGTTAACTCAGTCTTTGCCTCCTGACTTCCACAGTTCTACCCCCACTGAGAGAACAGTTAACTTTACCTCCTGACTTCCACAGTTCTACCACCACTGAGAGAACAATAACTCAGTCTTTACCTCCTGACTTCCACAGTTCTACCCCCACTGAGAGAACAGTTAACTCAGTCTTTACCTCCTGACTTCCACAGTTCTACCCCCACTGAGAGAACAGTTAACTGTCTTTACCTCCTGACTTCCACAGTTCTACCCCCACTGAGAGAACAGTTAACTCAGTCTTTACCTCCTGACTTCCACAGTTCTACCCCCACTGAGAGAACAGTTAACTGTCTTTACCTCCTGACTTCCACATTTCTACCCCCACTGAGAGAACAGTTAACTCAGTCTTTACCTCCTGACTTCCACAGTTCTACCCCCACTGAGAGAACAGTTAACTCAGTCTTTACCTCCTGACTTCCACAGTTCTACCCCCACTGAGAGAACAGTTAACTCAGTCTTTACCTCCTGACTTCCACAGTTCTACCCCCACTGAGAGAACAGTTAACTGTCTTTACCTCCTGACTTCCACAGTTCTACCCCCACTGAGAGAACAGTTAACTCAGTCTTTACCGCCTGACTTCCACAGTTCTACCCCCACTGAGAGAACAGTTAACTTTACCTCCTGACTTCCACAGTTCTACCCCCACTGAGAGAACAGTTAACTCAGTCTTTACCTCCTGACTTCCACAGTTCTACCCCCACTGAGAGAACAGTTAACTGTCTTTACCTCCTGACTTCCACAGTTCTACCCCCACTGAGAGAACAGTTAACTCAGTCTTTACCTCCTGACTTCCACAGTTCTACCCCCACTGAGAGAACAGTTAACTCAGTCTTTACCTCCTGACTTCCACAGTTCTACCCCCACTGAGAGAACAGTTAACTCAGTCTTTACCTCCTGACTTCCACAGTTCTACCCCCACTGAGAGAACAGGATCCCTCTGTCTATATGTGCTTTGTAAAGTGCAGCGAATGCATTTGAACACCGGGTCAAATCATATTTATAAATAGTTTATACACTTGCAGTATGTAGGTCACCACATGCACTGTGTCTGATGTTTAAATGTGCTGGCACTTCCATTCCTCTGTCTCAATGACAAAACAAGCCTTTTAACAAAGAGCAAATGTCTGTAATCGCTCCCTCACATAGGAGTTAGGAATCAGCACAATGCTGAACAGTGGAGTCTCTGTGGAGTTAACATTCTGCCACCTATCGACTGGCCACCGACTGGCCAATGACTGGCCACCGACTGGCCAATGACTGGCCACTGACTGGCCAATGACTGGCCACCGACTGGCCACCGACTGGCCAATGCCCTTCTCCCTGACACTGGACATCTACTCACAAGGGAGAAAAAAAATAAAACTTCAGCAGTGTCCTGTGTAATTAGCAGACAGATCTTTGGTTGGCAAAGACAAAGTTTGAGTGAACCTTCAGTGAGAGGGGGAAAGGGGACACAGTCACCATATGTTCAGGGTGACCCTCATTATTCTCAATGAGAGAGCAGTCATCCATGGAATGGTCTCGCTGATAACAGCCCATAACACCTTCTCTGGAACGCAGCAGCCCTCCGGTGGGAGGCGTGGGTCGCTGGTGTGGCGTCGCTGGGTCCTGGACGCTGTACAGGAGGAGTCAGTAGGAGCGGGGCCTCCTCGCAGCACGATGGATGTCTTGATGGAGAATAATGGGGTCACATTGAGACTACGATGTAAAGGCATAACCTTTATACCTACTAGTTAATGAAATTAGGAATCTGGCAGAGCAATTCTTCTTTTCCACGGGATGTATAACAAGAACAATATTTGGCCAGGGGAACTCATATGGGCCTCTTAGTTTCCTCGTCTAGTGAGTTAGTGTGATGCTGCCGCTGATCTGCAAGGTGACCGCAAGGCAGGGAGAGAGTTTAGGAGTCTGGACGGAGTGAAAGAGATGGGAGAGTCTTATTATAGACCATGTTAGAAGCAGAGCTACCAAACCATGTCAGAATAAGGTCTTTCCCTTCTAATATCATTATCAACAACACTGATATATACAGGTTATTTCAAAGCTGTTGGCCATTATGTACACTTCATGAAAAATAGGTACATTTCTTTCATTAAATTGGAAAGCATTTCAATAGTTTTAGGTCGTTATCAGACGGTGTGCACTAAAACGTCTTCAGAAGTCTTGACTTTATATTAGTTACTATATTCAGAAGTCTTGACTTTATATTAGTTACTATATTCAGAAGTCTTGACTTTATATTAGTTACTATATTCAGAAGTCTTGACTTTATATTAGTTACTATATTCAGAAGTCTTGACTTTATATTAGTTACTATATTCAGAAGTCTTGACTTTATAGTCTTGACTTTATATTAGTTACTATATTCAGAAGTCTTGACTTTATATTAGTTACTATATTCAGAAGTCTTGACTTTATATTAGTTACTATATTCAGAAGTCTTGACCTCAAATGAGTTACTGATTGTGGACTACAGGAAAAATAGGACCGAGCACGCCCCCATTCTCATTGACGGGGCTGCAGTGGAGCAGGTTGAGAGCTTCAGGTTTCTTGGTGTCCACATCACCAACAAACTAACATGGTCCAAGCACACCAAGACAGTCATGAAGAGGGCACAACAAAACCTATTCCACCTCAGGAGACTGACAAGATTTGCCATGGGTCCTGAGATCCTCAACAGGTTCTACAGCTGCACCATCGAGAGCATCCTGGTTGGTATGACAACTGCTCGGCCTCCGGCCACAAGGCACTACAGAGGGTAGTGCAAACGGCCCAGTACATCACTGGGGCCAAGCTTCCTGCCATCCAGGACCTCTATACCAGGTGGTGTCAGAGGGTAGTGCAAACGGCCCAGTACATCACTGGGCCCAAGCTTCCTGCCATCCAGGACCTCTATACCAGGCGGTGTCAGAGGGTAGTGCAAACGGCCCAGTACATCACTGGGGCCAAGCTTCCTGCCATCCAGGACCTCTATACCAGGCGGTGTCAGAGGAAAACCCTAAAAATGTAAACATTTATGCATAGTCACTTTAATAACTCTACCTACATGTACATATTACCTCAACTAACTGGTGCCTCTGCACATTGACTCTGTACCGTAATACCCTGTATATAGCCTCCACATTGACTCTGTACCGGTACCCCCTGTATATAGCCTCCACATTGACTCTGTACCGTAATACCCTGTATATAGACTCCACATTGACTCTGTACCGTAATACCCTGTATATAGCCTCCACATTGACTCTGTACCGTAACACCCTGTATATAGACTCCACATTGACTCTGTACCGTAATACCCTGTATATAGCCTCCACATTGACTCTGTACCGTAATACCCTGTATATAGCCTCCACATTGACTCTGTACCGTAATACCCTGTATATAGCCTCCACATTGACTCTGTACCGTAATACCCTGTATATAGCCTCCACATTGACTCTGTACCGTAATACCCTGTATATAGCCTCCACATTGACTCTGTACCGTAATACCCTGTATATAGCCTCCACATTGACTCTGTACCGTAATACCCTGTATATATAGACTCTCCACCCTGTATATAGACTCTGACTCTACCGTAATACCCTGTATATAGCCTCCACATTGACTCTGTACCGTAATACCCTGTATATAGCCTCCACATTGACTCTGTACAGTAATACCCTGTATATAGCCTCCACATTGACTCTGTACCACTACCCCCTGTATATAGCCTCCACATTGACTCTCTTACTCTTATCCGTATTTTGTCAACACTGTAAGGTGTTGAAAGGTGACACCTCTTGTTTTTGGCGCATGTGACTAATTCAATTTGATTTGATTTGACAACGTGATACTACAGGCCTCACCATCACCACCACCACCACCACCACCACCACCACCACCACCACCACCACCACCATCACCATCACAACCACCATCACCACCACCACCAGCACCACCACCACCACCACCACCACCACCACCATCACAACCACCATCACCACCACCACCACCACCATCACCATCACAAACACCATCACCACCACCACCATCACCACCACCACCACCACCACCATCACCACCACCACCACCACCACCACCACCACACCACGGTCACCATCACCACCACCACCATCACCACCACCACCACCACCACCACCATGTCACCACCACCACCACCACCATCACCACCACCACCACCACCACCATCACCACCACCACCACTGTCACCATCACCACCACCACCATCACCACCACCACCAGCCACCACCATGTAAACTGTCAGGACCAGTCAGGACAGACAGGACGGTCTGTAAATGTAAACTGTCAGGAGTAGAGCTGTACAGGACGGTCTGTAAATGTAAACTGTCAGGAGTAGAGCTGTACAGGACGGTCTGTAAATGTAAACTGTCAGGAGAGCTGTACAGAGCTGTACAGGACGGTCTGTAAATGTAACCTGTCAGGAGTAGTACAGGCGGTCTGTAAATGTACAGGACGGTCTGTAAATGTAACCTGTCAGGAGTAGAGCTGTACAGGACGGTCTGTAAATGTAACCTGTCAGGAGTAGAGCTGTACAGGACGGTCTGTAAATGTAAACTGTCAGGAGTAGAGCTGTACAGGACGGTCTGTAAATGTAAACTGTCAGGAGTAGAGCTGTACAGGACGGTCTGTAAATGTAAACTGTCAGGAGTAGAGCTGTACAGGACGGTCTGTAAATGTAAGAGCTGTCAGGAGACAGAGCTGTACAGGACGGTCTGTAAATGTAAACTGTCAGGACAGAGCTGTACAGGACGGTCTGTAAATGTAAACTGTCAGGAGTAGAGCTGTACAGGACGGTCTGTAAATGTAACCTGTCAGGAGTAGAGCTGTACAGGACGGTCTGTAAATGTAAACTGTCAGGAGTAGAGCTGTACAGGACGGTCTGTAAATGTAAACTGTCAGGAGTAGAGCTGTACAGGACGGTCTGTAAATGTAAACTGTCAGGACAGAGCTGTACAGGACGGTCTGTAAATGTAAACTGTCAGGACAGAGCTGTACAGGACGGTCTGTAAATGTAAACTGTCAGGAGTAGAGCTGTACAGGACGGTCTGTAGATGTAAACTGTCAGGACAGAGCTGTACAGGACGGTCTGTAAATGTAAACTGTCAGGACAGAGCTGTACAGGACGGTCTGTAAATGTAAACTGTCAGGACAGAGCTGTACAGGACGGTCTGTAAATGTAAACTGTCAGGACAGAGCTGTACAGGACGGTCTGTAAATGTAAACTGTCAGGAAAGAGCTGTACAGGACGGTCTGTAAATGTAAACTGTCAGGAGTAGAGCTGTACAGGACGGTCTGTAAATGTAAACTGTCAGGAGTAGAGCTGTACAGGACGGTCTGTAAATGTAAACTGTCAGGAGTAGAGCTGTACAGGACGGTCTGTAGATGTAAACTGTCAGGAGTAGAGCCATACAGGACGGTCTGTAAATGTAAACTGTCAGGAGCAGAGCTGTACAGGACGGTCTGTAAATGTAAACTGTCAGGACAGAGCTGTACAGGACGGTCTGTAGATGTAAACTGTCAGGAGCAGAGCTGTACAGGACGGTCTGTAAATGTAAACTGTCAGGACAGAGCTGTACAGGACGGTCTGTAAATGTAAACTGTCAGGACAGAGCCGTACAGGACGGTCTGTAAATGTAAACTGTCAGGAGTAGAGCTGTACAGGACGATCTGACATTGAATCTGTTCTCTGTTTTCCTGCCACCGGGTTGACCTGAGTGTTGCCAGGTGAAGCTCCAAAGCTCACACTATATATCAGCCTATTTCACCGTGTATCACTGTGTCTCACGCTAGATTACATAGCAGAGAATTAGAAAGGTATCTCCCTGACTGAGCCCCCTAGAAATACCTCGGGAACCATAATCAAGATTGTCTGCACATCTAAAAAAGAACGAGACTAGAACACGTTTGGCATTGATCACGGTGCTACTACTAGTTCATGTCTTTGACCTACAGGGCATTTGATCCCAATGACATGAGCTTTATTTTTTCCTAAAGCTACAGCTTGATATTCCAGCACTTAATTTAAGAGCGCAGTTAAATCACAGAAGCCATAATATGTCAAGTGATCCCTGTGCTTTGTAGTGAGGAGAGGGAAAACAGTAAGTCATGAAAAAAAAAAGCTATGATTGCTTTTCTGTCCCTCCAAATGACAGTTATCACCTGAATGACCTGCTTGGGGCAGGCCCATCTAGAAATGACACGCTAAGGCATAACGTCATCTAACAGGGTAGTTACAAAAATCAATACAAACCCCATTTCAGAAGATACTCCGTGTGTGAGAGGGACCCGCTGTAACGTTCTTTATTGAATAGGCCTGAGGGGCTGGAAAACAAACTTTGAGACATACACGTGATCTCCCCCAACACAGGAATCAGGGGCCGAGGCGGGCATTCCGTTCTCAGTGGATTCCTTAATTAACCAACAGCTCACTCAGCCTTTCACTGCATGGACACTACCAGTGGTGTAAAGTCAAAAATACTTCAAAGTACTATTTAAGTAGTATTTTGGGGTATCAGTACTTTACTAGTTATATTTTTGACAGCTTTAACTTCACTACATTTCTAAATAAAATAATGTACTTTTTACTCCATACATTTTCCCTGACACCTAAAAGTACTCGTTACATTTTGAATGTTTAGCAGGACAGGAAATTGGTCCAATTCACACACTTATCAACAGAACATCCCTGGTCAACCCTACTGTCTCTGATCTGGTGGACTCACCAAACAGAGAACATCCCTGGTCATCCCTACTGTCTCTGATCTGGAGGACTCACTAAACAGAGAACATCCCTGGTCAACCCTACTGCCTCTGATCTGGAGGACTCACTAAACAGAGAACATCCCTGGTCAACCCTACTGCCTCTGATCTGGAGGAGTCACTAAACAGAGAACGTCCCTGGTCATCCCTACTGCCTCTGATCTGGAGGACTCACTAAACAGAGAACATCCCTGGTCATCCCTACTGTCTCTGATCTGGAGGACTCACTAAACAGAGAACATCCCTGGTCATCCCAACTGCCTCTGATCTGGAGGACTCACTAAACAGAAAACATCCCTACTTTTTCTGATCTGGAGGACTCACTAAACAGAGAACATCCCTGGTCATCCCTACTGTCTCTGATCTGGAGGACTCACTAAACAGAGAACATCCCTGGTCGCCCCTGACTGGGTCAACCTAAAGGTCTATGTACTGTTATAGTGGACTGGGTCAACCTAAAGGTCTATGTACTGTTATAGTGGACTGGGTCAACCTAAAGGTCTATGTTCTGTTATAGTGGACTGGGTCAACCTAAAGGTCTATGTACTGTTATAGTGGACTGGGTCAACCTAAAGGTCTATGAACTGTTATAGTGGACTGGGTCAACCTAAAGGTCTAGGTACTGTTATAGTGGACTGGGTCAACCTAAAGGTCTATGTTCTGTTATAGTGGAAGGGTCAACAACATGTGGATCCAACAGGGTATTTACTGATAGAGAGGAAGGGTCAACAACATGTGGATCCAACAGGGTATTTACTGATAGAGTGGAAGGGTCAACAACATGTGGATCCAACAGGGTATTTACTGATAGAGTGGAAGGGTCAACAACATGTGGATCCAACAGGGTATTTACTGATAGAGTGGAAGGGTCAACAACATGTGGATCCAACAGGGTATTTACTGATAGAGTGGAAGGTATAAGGGTCAACATCATGTGGATCCAACAGGGTATTTACTGATAGAGAGGAAGGGTCAACATCATGTGGATCCAACAGGGTATTTACTGATAGAGTGGAAGGGTCAACAACATGTGGATCCAACAGGGTATTTACTGATAGAGTGGAAGGGTCAACAACATGTGGATCCAACAGGGTATTTACTGATAGAGTGGAAGGGTCAACAACATGTGGATCCAACAGGGTATTTACTGATAGAGTGGAAGGGTATTTCAACAACATGTGGATCCAACAGGGTATTTACTGATAGAGTGGAAGGGTCAACAACATGTGGATCCAACAGGGTATTTACTGATAGAGTGGAAGGGTCAACAACATGTGGATCCAACAGGGTATTTACTGATAGAGTGGAAGGGTCAACAACATGTGGATCCAACAGGGTATTTACTGATAGAGTGGAAGGGTCAACAACATGTGGATCCAACAGGGTATTTACTGATAGAGTGGAAGGGTCAACAACATGTGGATCCAACAGGGTATTTACTGATAGAGTGGAAGGGTCAACAACATGTGGATCCAACAGGGTATTTACTGATAGAGTGATCCAACAGGGTATTTACTGATAGAGTGGAGGGTAAGGGTCAACAACATGTGGATCCAACAGGGTCATTTACTGAACATGTGGATCCAACAGGGTATTTACTGATAGAGTGGAAGGGTCAACAACATGTGGATCCAACAGGGTATTTACTGATAGAGTGGAAGGGTCAACAACATGTGGATCCAACAGGGTATTTACTGATAGAGTGGAAGGGTCAACAACATGTGGATCCAACAGGGTATTTACTGATAGAGTGGAAGGGTCAACAACATGTGGATCCAACAGGGTATTTACTGATAGAGTGGAAGGGTCAACAACATGTGGATCCAACAGGGTATTTACTGATAGAGTGGAAGGGTCAACAACATGTGGATCCAACAGGGTATTTACTGATAGAGTGGAAGGGTCAACAACATGTGGATCCAACAGGGTATTTACTGATAGAGTGGAAGGGTCAACAACATGTGGATCCAACAGGGTATTTACTGATAGAGTGGAAGGGTCAACAACATGTGGATCCAACAGGGTATTTACTGATAGAGTGGAAGGGTCAACAACATGTGTGGATCCAACAGGGTATTTACTGATAGAGTGGAAGGGTCAACAACATGTGGATCCAACAGGGTATTTACTGATAGAGTGGAAGGTATAAGGGTCAACATCATGTGGATCCAACAGGGTATTTACTGATAGAGTGGAAGGGTCAACAACATGTGGATCCAACAGGGTATTTACTGATAGAGTGGAAGGGTCAACAACATGTGGATCCAACAGGGTATTTACTGATAGAGTGGAAGGTATAAGGGTCAACATCATGTGGATCCAACAGGGTATTTACTGATAGAGTGGAAGGGTCAACAACATGTGGATCCAACAGGGTATTTACTGATAGAGTGGAAGGGTCAACAACATGTGGATCCAACAGGGTATTTACTGATAGAGTGGAAGGGTCAACATCATGTGGATCCAACAGGGTATTTACTGATAGAGTGGAAGGGTCAACAACATGTGGATCCAACAGGGTATTTACTGATAGAGTGGAAGGGTCAACAACATGTGGATCCAACAGGGTATTTACTGATAGAGTGGAAGGGTCAACAACATGTGGATCCAACAGGGTATTTACTGATAGAGTGGAAGGGTCAACAACATGTGGATCCAACAGGGTATTTACTGATAGAGTGGAAGGGTCAACAACATGTGGATCCAACAGGGTATTTACTGATAGAGTGGAAGGGGTGGATCCAACAGGGGTCAACAACATGTGGATCCAACAGGGTATTTACTGATAGAGTGGAAGGGTCAACAACATGTGGATCCAACAGGGTATTTACTGATAGAGTGGAAGGGTCAACAACATGTGGATCCAACAGGGTATTTACTGATAGAGTGGAAGGGTCAACAACATGTGGATCCAACAGGGTATTTACTGATAGAGAGGAAGGGTCAACATCATGTGGATCCAACAGGGTATTTACTGATAGAGTGGAAGGGTCAACAACATGTGGATCCAACAGGGTATTTACTGATAGAGTGGAAGGGTCAACAACATGTGGATCCAACAGGGTATTTACTGATAGAGTGGAAGGGTCAACAACATGTGGATCCAACAGGGTATTTACTGATAGAGTGGAAGGGTCAACAACATGTGGATCCAACAGGGTATTTACTGATAGAGTGGAAGGAAGGGTCAACAACATGTGGATCCAACAGGGTATTTACTGATAGAGTGGAAGGGTCAACAACATGTGGATCCAACAGGGTATTTACTGATAGAGTGGAAGGGTCAACAACATGTGGATCCAACAGGGTATTTACTGATAGAGTGGAAGGGTCAACAACATGTGGATCCAACAGGGTATTTACTGATAGAGTGGAAGGTATAAGGGTCAACATCATGTGGATCCAACAGGGTATTTACTGATAGAGTGGAAGGGTCAACAACATGTGGATCCAACAGGGTATTTACTGATAGAGTGGAAGGGTCAACAACATGTGGATCCAACAGGGTATTTACTGATAGAGTGGAAGGGTCAACAACATGTGGATCCAACAGGGTATTTACTGATAGAGTGGAAGGTATAAGGGTCAACATCATGTGGATCCAACAGGGTATTTACTGATAGAGAGGAAGGGTCAACATCATGTGGATCCAACAGGGTATTTACTGATAGAGTGGAAGGGTCAACAACATGTGGATCCAACAGGGTATTTACTGATAGAGTGGAAGGGTCAACAACATGTGGATCCAACAGGGTATTTACTGATAGAGTGGAAGGGTCAACAACATGTGGATTTAGGGTCAACAACATGTGGATCCAACAGGGTATTTACTGATAGAGTGGAAGGGTCAACAACATGTGGATCCAACAGGGTATTTACTGATAGAGTGGAAGGTATAAGGGTCAACATCATGTGGATCCAACAGGGTATTTACTGATAGAGTGGAAGGGTCAACAACATGTGGATCCAACAGGGTATTTACTGATAGAGTGGAAGGGTCAACAACATGTGGATCCAACAGGGTATTTACTGATAGAGTGGAAGGGTCAACAACATGTGGATCCAACAGGGTATTTACTGATAGAGTGGAAGGGTCAACAACATGTGGATCCAACAGGGTATTTACTGATAGAGTGGAAGGGTCAACAACATGTGGATCCAACAGGGTATTTACTGATAGAGTGGAAGGGTCAACAACATGTGGATCCAACAGGGTATTTACTGATAGAGTGGAAGGAAGGGTCAACAACATGTGGATCCAACAGGGTATTTACTGATAGAGTGGAAGGGTCAACAACATGTGGATCCAACAGGGTATTTACTGATAGAGTGGAAGGGTCAACAACATGTGGATCCAACAGGGTATTTACTGATAGAGTGGAAGGGTCAACAACATGTGGATCCAACAGGGTATTTACTGATAGAGTGGAAGGGTCAACAACATGTGGATCCAACAGGGTATTTACTGATAGAGTGGAAGGGTCAACAACATGTGGATCCAACAGGGTATTTACTGATAGAGTGGAAGGGTCAACAACATGTGGATCCAACAGGGTATTTACTGATAGAGTGGAAGGGTCAACAACATGTGGATCCAACAGGGTATTTACTGATAGAGTGGAAGGGTCAACAACATGTGGATCCAACAGGGTATTTACTGATAGAGTGGAAGGGTCAACAACATGTGGATCCAACAGGGTATTTACTGCTAGAGTGGAAGGTATAAGGGTCAACATCATGTGGATCCAACAGGGTATTTACTGATAGAGTGGAAGGGTCAACAACATGTGGATCCAACAGGGTGTTTACTGATAGAGAGGAAGGGTCAACATCATGTGGATCCAACAGGGTATTTACTGATAGAGTGGAAGGGTCAACAACATGTGGATCCAACAGGGATAGTAGTTGGAACACAATACAACAAGGAATTGACTTTGTGTCAACAGTATTTCCTGTGAGAAGACGGCTGCGTTGGGAACGTGGTTCAGGGCTGTTGTGTTGAGTAGATACTGTAGATTACATGCAGGGTTGCTTCTGTATGATATCTCAAACACACACACACACACACACACACACACACACACACACAAATGATATGTTGTTGCCGTTTCTCTGAAAGCTTTTCAATGTCAAGAGAGACCACTAGTAATTTAAATTAATCAAAATGGCGCGTAACAAAAATAACTGTGGGTTTGACACACTCTTTGAAAAGAATAGCAATCAGAGGATGTAATGCATTTCTGCTGTATGTTTAAAGCTGTGACACTGGGGCCACAGATGTACATGTGTTGACTTGCTATTGTGGAGAGATCTGTCTGGTGATAACCTATTACAAGACATCCCTCCCCCATCGCCCTGCAGACCACCGCACCTCCCAGGAACAATTCCATCACATGCTCAAATCCACAGATGTAATATAGAAACAAATGATATCTGGAATTGAAAAGTCACAAGCTTATTTCATCTTGATAAAGCCCTGCCGAAAGGCTAAGTTGGGGGGAGTAGAGCCTCTCTCCCAAAACGATGTGATGTTATTATCACTGCTGACATCTACAGCACTTTGACTTCTACTGAGGGGGGTTTTCTCAAAGCAGGTGTATTCTCACACGGACAAGATGTGACACGAACATGGCAAACTAACGGTGCACCTTGGAAGATGTCAATGTGGTCCTAGTTCTCACCAGAAAGGGTTCCAGCAGATAATAATAATAATAAATAATAACATAAACAACAACGATAATAATATTACTAAATAATAACAATAAACAACAACAATAATAATATTACTAAATAATAACAATAAACAACAACGAAAATAATATTAATAAATAATAACAATAAACAACAACGAAAATAATATTATAAATAATAACAATAAACAACAACAAAACTAATATTAATAAATAATAACAATAAACAACAACGATAATAATATTACTAAATAATAACAATAAACAACAACGATAATAATATTACTAAATAATAACAATAAACAACGATCACAATATTACTAAATAATAATAATAAACAACAACAAAACTGATAATAAACAACAATAAATAATAGTAGAACCCTTTTGATTCCATGTAGAACCCTGTCTATAAAGGGTTCTTCACCTGTCGCCATAGTAGAACCCTTTTGATTCCATGTAGAACCCTGTGTATAAAGGGTTCTTCACCTGTCACCATAGTAGAACCCTTTTGATTCCATGTAGAACCCTGTGTATAAAGGGTTCTTCACCTGTCGCCATAGTAGAACCCTTTTGATTCCATGTAGAACCCTGTGTATAAAGGGTTCTTCACCTGTCGCCATAGTAGAACCCTTTTGATTCCATGTAGAACCCTGTGTATAAAGGGTTCTTCACCTGTCACCATAGTAGAACCCTTTTGATTCCATGTAGAACCCTGTGTATAAAGGGTTCTTCACCTGTCGCCATAGTAGAACCCTTTTGATTCCATGTAGAACCCTGTCTATAAAGGGTTCTTCACCTGTCGCCATAGTAGAACCCTTTTGATTCCATGTAGAACCCTGTGTATAAAGGGTTCTTCACCTGTCACCATAGTAGAACCCTTTTGATTCCATGTAGAACCCTGTCTTTAAAGGGTTCTTCACCTGTCGCCATAGTAGAACCCTTTTGATTCCATGTAGAACCCTGTGTATAAAGAGTTCTTCACCTGTCGCCATAGTAGAACCCTTTTGATTCCATGTAGAACCCTGTGTATAAAGGATTCTTCACCTGTCACCATAGTAGAACCCTTTTGATTCCATGTAGAACCCTGTGTATAAAGGGTTCTTCACCTGTCGCCATAGTAGAACCCTTTTGATTCCATGTAGAACCCTGTGTATAAAGGGTTCTTCACCTGTCGCCATAGCAGAACCCTTTTGATTCCATGTAGAACCCTGTCTATAAAGGGTTCTTCACCTGTCCCCATAGTAGAACCCTTTTGATTCCATGTAGAACCCTGTCTATAAAGGGTTCTTCACCTGTCGCCATAGTAGAACCCTTTTGATTCCATGTAGAACCCTGTGTATAAAGGGTTCTTCACCTGTCACCATAGTAGAACCCTTTTGATTCCATGTAGAACCCTGTCTATAAAGGGTTCTTCACCTGTCGCCATAGTAGAACCCTTTTGATTCCATGTAGAACCCTGTGTATAAAGGATTCTTCACCTGTCGCCATAGTAGAACCCTTTTGATTCCATGTAGAACCCTGTGTATAAAGGATTCTTCACCTGTCGCCATAGCAGAACCCTTTTGATTCCATGTAGAACCCTGTGTATAAAGGGTTCTTCACCTGTCGCCATAGCAGAACCCTTTTGATTCCATGTAGAACCCTGTGTATAAAGAGTTCTTCACCTGTCGCCATAGTAGAACCATTCCAGATAGAACCCTTTTTGATTCCATGTAGAACCCTGTGTATAAAGGGTTCTTCACCTGTCGCCATAGTAGAACCCTTTTGATTCCATGTAGAACCCTGTGTATAAAGAGTTCTTCACCTGTCGCCATAGTAGAACCATTCCAGATAGAAACCTTTTTGATTCCATGTAGAACCCTGTCTATAAAGGGTTCTTCACCTGTCACCATAGTAGAACCCTTTTGATTCCATGTAGAACCCTGTGTATAAAGGGTTCTTCACCTGTCGCCATAGTAGAACCCTTTTGATTCCATGTAGAACCCTGTGTATAAAGGATTCTTCACCTGTCGCCATAGTAGAACCCTTTTGATTCCATGTAGAACCCTGTGTATAAAGGATTCTTCACCTGTCGCCATAGCAGAACCCTTTTGATTCCATGTAGAACCCTGTGTATAAAGGGTTCTTCACCTGTCGCCATAGCAGAACCCTTTTGATTCCATGTAGAACCCTGTGTATAAAGAGTTCTTCACCTGTCGCCATAGTAGAACCATTCCAGATAGAACCCTTTTTGATTCCATGTAGAACCCTATGTATAAAGGGTTCTTCACCTGTCGCCATAGTAGAACCCTTTTGATTCCATGTAGAACCCTGTGTATAAAGAGTTCTTCACCTGTCGCCATAGTAGAACCATTCCAGATAGAACCCTTTTTGATTCCATGTAGAACCCTGTGTATAAAGGGTTCTTCACCTGTCACCATAGTAGAACCCTTTTGATTCCATGTAGAACCCTGTTTATAAAGGGTTCTTCACCTGTCGCCATAGTAGAACCCTTTTGATTCCATGTAGAACCCTGTCTATAAAGGGTTCTTCACCTGTCGCCATAGTAGAACCCTTTTGATTCCATGTAGAACCCTGTCTATAAAGGGTTCTTCACCTGTCGCCATAGTAGAACCCTTTTGATTCCATGTAGAACCCTGTGTATAAAGGGTTCTTCACCTGTCACCATAGTAGAACCATTCCAGATAGAACCCTTTTTGATTCAATGTAGAACCCTGTGTATAAAGGGTTCTTCACCTGTCGCCATAGTAGAACCATTCCAGATAGAACCCTTTTTGATTCCATGTAGAACCCTGGTATAAAGGGTTCTTCACCTGTCGCCATAGTAGAACCCTTTTGATTCCATGTAGAACCCTGTGTATAAAGGTTCTTCTTCACCTGTCACCATAGTAGAACCCTTTTGATTCCATGTAGAACCCTGTGTATAAAGGGTTCTTCACCTGTCGCCATAGTAGAACCCTTTTGATTCCATGTAGAACCCTGTGTATAAAGGGTTCTTCACCTGCCATAGTAGAACCATAGATAGAACCCTTTTGATTCCATGTAGAACCCTGTCTATAAAGGGTTCTTCACCTGTCCCATAGTAGAACCCTTTTGATTCCATGTAGAACCCTGTGTATAAAGGGTTCTTCACCTGTAGAACCATAGTAGAACCCTTTTGATTCCATGTAGAACCCTGTGTATAAAGGGTTCTTCACCTGTCACCATAGTAGAACCCTTTTGATTCCATGTAGAACCCTGTCTATAAAGGGTTCTTCACCTGTCGCCATAGTAGAACCCTTTTGATTCCATGTAGAACCCTGTGTATAAAGGATTCTTCACCTGTCGCCATAGTAGAACCCTTTTGATTCCATGTAGAACCCTGTGTATAAAGGATTCTTCACCTGTCGCCATAGCAGAACCCTTTTGATTCCATGTAGAACCCTGTGTATAAAGGGTTCTTCACCTGTCGCCATAGCAGAACCCTTTTGATTCCATGTAGAACCCTGTGTATAAAGAGTTCTTCACCTGTCGCCATAGTAGAACCATTCCAGATAGAACCCTTTTTGATTCCATGTAGAACCCTGTGTATAAAGGGTTCTTCACCTGTCGCCATAGTAGAACCCTTTTGATTCCATGTAGAACCCTGTGTATAAAGAGTTCTTCACCTGTCGCCATAGTAGAACCATTCCAGATAGAAACCTTTTTGATTCCATGTAGAACCCTGTCTATAAAGGGTTCTTCACCTGTCACCATAGTAGAACCCTTTTGATTCCATGTAGAACCCTGTGTATAAAGGGTTCTTCACCTGTCGCCATAGTAGAACCCTTTTGATTCCATGTAGAACCCTGTGTATAAAGGGTTCTTCACCTGTCGCCATAGTAGAACCCTTTTGATTCCATGTAGAACCCTGTGTATAAAGGATTCTTCACCTGTCGCCATAGCAGAACCCTTTTGATTCCATGTAGAACCCTGTGTATAAAGGGTTCTTCACCTGTCGCCATAGCAGAACCCTTTTGATTCCATGTAGAACCCTGTGTATAAAGAGTTCTTCACCTGTCGCCATAGTAGAACCATTCCAGATAGAACCCTTTTTGATTCCATGTAGAACCCTATGTATAAAGGGTTCTTCACCTGTCGCCATAGTAGAACCCTTTTGATTCCATGTAGAACCCTGTGTATAAAGAGTTCTTCACCTGTCGCCATAGTAGAACCATTCCAGATAGAACCCTTTTTGATTCCATGTAGAACCCTGTGTATAAAGGGTTCTTCACCTGTCACCATAGTAGAACCCTTTTGATTCCATGTAGAACCCTGTCTATAAAGGGTTCTTCACCTGTCGCCATAGTAGAACCCTTTTGATTCCATGTAGAACCCTGTCTATAAAGGGTTCTTCACCTGTACCGTAATACCCATAGTAGAACCCTTTTGATTCCATGTAGAACCCTGTCTATAAAGGGTTCTTCACCTGTCGCCATAGTAGAACCCTTTTGATTCCATGTAGAACCCTGTGTATAAAGGGTTCTTCACCTGTCACCATAGTAGAACCATTCCAGATAGAACCCTTTTTGATTCAATGTAGAACCCTGTGTATAAAGGGTTCTTCACCTGTCACCATAGTAGAACCATTCCAGATAGAACCCTTTTTGATTCAATGTAGAACCCTGTGTAGAAAGGGTTCTTCACCTGTCGACATAGTAGAACCATTCCAGATAGAACCCTTTTTGATTCAATGTAGAACCCTGTGTATAAAGGGTTCTTCACCTGTCGCCATAGTAGAACCATTCCAGATAGAACCCTTTTTGATTCCATGTAGAACCCTGAGACTAATCTAATCTACTAAGAGGGTTCTTCACCTGTCGTAATACCACAGAGTTGGAGAACCCTTTTGATTCCATGTAGAACCCTGTGTATAAAGGGTTCTTCACCTGTCGCCATAGTAGAACCATTCCAGATAGAACCCTTTTTGATTCAATGTAGAACCCTGTGTAGAAAGGATTCTACCTGGAACCAAAAGGGGTTAATCAAAACATTTTAAATAGTGCTAAGTGTGTACCTAACAGTAAACAGGTTTCTCTGATATACTGAATATGTCCATGTTGTCTGAAGAGTGGTGTCACAGTCAGGCTGTACCCGTAATACCACCGAGTTGGAGACTAATCTAATCTACTGAAGAGTGGTGTCACAGTCAGGCTGTACCTGTAATACCACAGAGTTGGAGACTAATCTAATCTACTGAAGAGTGGTGTCACAGTCAGGCTGTACCCTGTAATACCACAGAGTTGGAGACTAATCTAATCTACTGAAGAGTGGTGTCACAGTCAGGCTGTACCCTGTAATACCACAGAGTTGGAGACTAATCTAATCTACTGAAGAGTGGTGTCACAGTCAGGCTGTACCCGTAATACCACAGAGTTGGAGACTAATCTAATCTACTGAAGAGTGGTGTCACAGTCAGGCTGTACCCTGTAATACCACAGAGTTGGAGACTAATCTAATCTACTGAAGAGTGGTGTCACAGTCAGGCTGTACCTGTAATACCACAGAGTTGGAGACTAATCTAATCTACTGAAGAGTGGTGTCACAGTCAGGCTGTACCCGTAATACCACAGAGTTGGAGACTAATCTACTGAAGAGTGGTGTCACAGTCAGGCTGTACCCGTAATACCACAGAGTTGGAGACTAATCTACTGAAGAGTGGTGTCACAGTCAGGCTGTACCTGTAATACCACAGAGTTGGAGACTAATCTAATCTACTGAAGAGTGGTGTCACAGTCAGGCTGTACCTGTAATACCACAGAGTTGGAGACTAATCTACTGAAGAGTGGTGTCACAGTCAGGCTGTACCTGTAATACCACAGAGTTGGAGACTAATCTAATCTACTGAAGAGTGGTGTCACAGTCAGGCTGTACCCGTAATACCACAGAGTTGGAGACTAATCTAATCTACTGAAGAGTGGTGTCACAGTCAGGCTGTACCCGTAATACCACAGAGTTGGAGACTAATCTAATCTACTGAAGAGTGGTGTCACAGTCAGGCTGTACCTGTAATACCACAGAGTTGGAGACTAATCTACTGAAGAGTGGTGTCACAGTCAGGCTGTACCTGTAATACCACAGAGTTGGAGACTAATCTAATCTACTGAAGAGTGGTGTCACAGTCAGGCTGTACCCGTAATACCACAGAGTTGGAGACTAATCTAATCTACTGAAGAGTGGTGTCACAGTCAGGCTGTACCCGTAATACCACAGAGTTGGAGACTAATCTAATCTACTGAAGAGTGGTGTCACAGTCAGGCTGTACCTGTAATACCACAGAGTTGGAGACTAATCTACTCTACTGAAGAGTGGTGTCACAGTCAGGCTGTACCCGTAATACCACAGAGTTGGAGACTAATCTAATCTACTGAAGAGTGGTGTCACAGTCAGGCTGTACCTGTAATACCACAGAGTTGGAGACTAATCTAATCTACTGAAGAGTGGTGTCACAGTCAGGCTGTACCTGTAATACCACAGAGTTGGAGACTAATCTAATCTACTGAAGAGTGGTATCACAGTCAGGCTGTACCTGTAATACCACAGAGTTGGAGACTAATCTACTGAAGAGTGGTGTCACAGTCAGGCTGTACCCTGTAATACCACAGAGTTGGAGACTAATCTACTGAAGAGTGGTGTCACAGTCAGGCTGTACCCTGTAATACCACAGAGTTGGAGACTAATCTAATCTACTGAAGAGTGGTGTCACAGTCAGGCTGTACCTGTAATACCACAGAGTTGGAGACTAATCTAATCTACTGAAGAGTGGTGTCACAGTCAGGCTGTACCCGTAATACCACAGAGTTGGAGACTAATCTAATCTACTGAAGAGTGGTGTCACAGTCAGGCTGTACCCTGTAATACCACAGAGTTGGAGACTAATCTAATCTACTGAAGAGTGGTGTCACAGTCAGGCTGTACCTGTAATACCACAGAGTGAGACTAATCTAATCTACTGAAGAGTGGTGTCACAGTCAGGCTGTACCCGTAATACCACAGAGTTGGAGACTAATCTAATCTACTGAAGAGTGGTGTCACAGTCAGGCTGTACCCTGTAATACCACAGAGTTGGAGACTAATCTAATCTACTGAAGAGTGGTGTCACAGTCAGGCTGTACCTGTAATACCACAGAGTTGGAGACTAATCTAATCTACTGAAGAGTGGTGTCACAGTCAGGCTGTACCCTGTAATACCACAGAGTTGGAGACTAATCTAATCTACTGAAGAGTGGTGTCACAGTCAGGCTGTACCCGTAATACCACAGAGTTGGAGACTAATCTAATCTACTGAAGAGTGGTGTCACAGTCAGGCTGTACCTGTAATACCACAGAGTTGGAGACTAATCTAATCTACTGAAGAGTGGTGTCACAGTCAGGCTGTACCTGTAATACCACAGAGTTGGAGACTAATCTAATCTACTGAAGAGTGGTGTCACAGTCAGGCTGTACCCTGTAATACCACAGAGTTGGAGACTAATCTAATCTACTGAAGAGTGGTGTCACAGTCAGGCTGTACCTGTAATACCACAGAGTTGGAGACTAATCTAATCTACTGAAGAGTGGTGTCACAGTCAGGCTGTACCCTGTAATACCACAGAGTTGGAGACTAATCTATCTACTGAAGAGTGGTGTCACAGTCAGGCTGTACCCTGTAATACCACAGAGTTGGAGACTAATCTAATCTACTGAAGAGTGGTGTCACAGTCAGGCTGTACCTGTAATACCACAGAGTTGGAGACTAATCTAATCTACTGAAGAGTGGTGTCACAGTCAGGCTGTACCTGTAATACCACAGAGTTGGAGACTAATCTAATCTACTGAAGAGTGGTGTCACAGTCAGGCTGTACCCTGTAATACCACAGAGTTGGAGACTAATCTAATCTACTGAAGAGTGGTGTCACAGTCAGGCTGTACCTGTAATACCACAGAGTTGGAGACTAATCTAATCTACTGAAGAGTGGTGTCACAGTCAGGCTGTACCTGTAATACCACAGAGTTGGAGACTAATCTAATCTACTGAAGAGTGGTGTCACAGTCAGGCTGTACCTGTAATACCACAGAGTTGGAGACTAATCTAATCTACTGAAGAGTGGTGTCACAGTCAGGCTGTACCTGTAATACCACAGAGTTGGAGACTAATCTAATCTACTGAAGAGTGGTGTCACAGTCAGGCTGTACCTGTAATACCACAGAGTTGGAGACTAATCTAATCTACTGAAGAGTGGTGTCACAGTCAGGCTGTACCCTGTAATACCACAGAGTTGGAGACTAATCTAATCTACTGAAGAGTGGTGTCACAGTCAGGCTGTACCTGTAATACCACAGAGTTGGAGACTAATCTAATCTACTGAAGAGTGGTGTCACAGTCAGGCTGTACCCGTAATACCACAGAGTTGGAGACTAATCTAATCTACTGAAGAGTGGTGTCACAGTCAGGCTGTACCTGTAATACCACAGAGTTGGAGACTAATCTAATCTACTGAAGAGTGGTGTCACAGTCAGGCTGTACCCGTAATACCACAGAGTTGGAGACTAATCTAATCTACTGAAGAGTGGTGTCACAGTCAGGCTGTACCTGTAATACCACAGAGTTGGAGACTAATCTAATCTACTGAAGAGTGGTGTCACAGTCAGGCTGTACCTGTAATACCACAGAGTTGGAGACTAATCTACTGAAGAGTGGTGTCACAGTCAGGCTGTACCCGTAATACCACAGAGTTGGAGACTAATCTAATCTACTGAAGAGTGGTGTCACAGTCAGGCTGTACCTGTAATACCACAGAGTTGGAGACTAATCTAATCTACTGAAGAGTGGTGTCACAGTCAGGCTGTACCTGTAATACCACAGAGTTGGAGACTAATCTAATCTACTGAAGAGTGGTGTCACAGTCAGGCTGTACCCGTAATACCACAGAGTTGGAGACTAATCTACTGAAGAGTGGTGTCACAGTCAGGCTGTACCCGTAATACCACAGAGTTGGAGACTAATCTAATCTACTGAAGAGTGGTGTCACAGTCAGGCTGTACCCTGTAATACCACAGAGTTGGAGACTAATCTACTGAAGAGTGGTGTCACAGTCAGGCTGTACCCTGTAATACCACAGAGTTGGAGACTAATCTAATCTACTGAAGAGTGGTGTCACAGTCAGGCTGTACCCTGTAATACCACAGAGTTGGACTAACTAATCTACTGAAGAGTGGTGTCACAGTCAGGCTGTACCCGTAATACCACAGAGTTGGAGACTAATCTAATCTACTGAAGAGTGGTGTCACAGTCAGGCTGTACCCTGTAATACCACAGAGTTGGAGACTAATCTACTGAAGAGTGGTGTCACAGTCAGGCTGTACCCTGTAATACCACAGAGTTGGAGACTAATCTAATCTACTGAAGAGTGGTGTCACAGTCAGGCTGTACCTGTAATACCACAGAGTTGGAGACTAATCTACTCTACTGAAGAGTGGTATCACAGTCAGGCTGTACCCGTAATACCACAGAGTTGGAGACTAATCTAATCTACTGAAGAGTGGTGTCACAGTCAGGCTGTACCCTGTAATACCACAGAGTTGGAGACTAATCTAATCTACTGAAGAGTGGTGTCACAGTCAGGCTGTACCTGTAATACCACAGAGTTGGAGACTAATCTAATCTACTGAAGAGTGGTGTCACAGTCAGACTGTACCTGTAATACCACAGAGTTGGAGACTAATCTACTGAAGAGTGGTGTCACAGTCAGGCTGTACCCATAATACCACAGAGTTGGAGACTAATCTAATCTACTGAAGAGTGGTGTCACAGTCAGGCTGTACCTGTAATACCACAGAGTTGGAGACTAATCTAATCTACTGAAGAGTGGTGTCACAGTCAGGCTGTACCTGTAATACCACAGAGTTGGAGACTAATCTACTGAAGAGTGGTGTCACAGTCAGGCTGTACCCTGTAATACCACAGAGTTGGAGACTAATCTAATCTACTGAAGAGTGGTGTCACAGTCAGGCTGTACCCTGTAATACCACAGAGTTGGAGACTAATCTAATCTACTGAAGAGTGGTGTCACAGTCAGGCTGTACCCTGTAATACCACAGAGTTGGAGACTAATCTAATCTACTGAAGAGTGGTGTCACAGTCAGGCTGTACCTGTAATACCACAGAGTTGGAGACTAATCTAATCTACTGAAGAGTGGTGTCACAGTCAGGCTGTACCCGTAATACCACAGAGTTGGAGACTAATCTAATCTACTGAAGAGTGGTGTCACAGTCAGGCTGTACCTGTAATACCACAGAGTTGGAGACTAATCTAATCTACTGAAGAGTGGTGTCACAGTCAGGCTGTACCTGTAATACCACAGAGTTGGAGACTAATCTAATCTACTGAAGAGTGGTGTCACAGTCAGGCTGTACCCGTAATACCACAGAGTTGGAGACTAATCTAATCTACTGAAGAGTGGTGTCACAGTCAGGCTGTACCTGTAATACCACAGAGTTGGAGACTAATCTAATCTACTGAAGAGTGGTGTCACAGTCAGGCTGTACCTGTAATACCACAGAGTTGGAGACTAATCTAATCTACTGAAGAGTGGTGTCACAGTCAGGCTGTACCTGTAATACCACAGAGTTGGAGACTAATCTAATCTACTGAAGAGTGGTGTCACAGTCAGGCTGTACCCGTAATACCACAGAGTTGGAGACTAATCTAATCTACTGAAGAGTGGTGTCACAGTCAGGCTGTACCCTGTAATACCACAGAGTTGGAGACTAATCTACTGAAGAGTGGTGTCACAGTCAGGCTGTACCCTGTAATACCACAGAGTTGGAGACTAATCTAATCTACTGAAGAGTGGTGTCACAGTCAGGCTGTACCCTGTAATACCACAGAGTTGGAGACTAATCTAATCTACTGAAGAGTGGTGTCACAGTCAGGCTGTACCCGTAATACCACAGAGTTGGAGACTAATCTAATCTACTGAAGAGTGGTGTCACAGTCAGGCTGTACCTGTAATACCACAGAGTTGGAGACTAATCTACTGAAGAGTGGTGTCACAGTCAGGCTGTACCCGTAATACCACAGAGTTGGAGACTAATCTACTGAAGAGTGGTGTCACAGTCAGGCTGTACCCGTAATACCATAGAGTTGGAGACTAATCTAATCTACTGAAGAGTGGTGTCACAGTCAGGCTGTACCTGTAATACCACAGAGTTGGAGACTAATCTAATCTACGGAAGAGTGGTGTCACAGTCAGGCTGTACCTGTAATACCACAGAGTTGGAGACTAATCTAATCTACTGAAGAGTGGTGTCACAGTCAGGCTGTACCCGTAATACCACAGAGTTGGAGACTAATCTAATCTACTGAAGAGTGGTGTCACAGTCAGGCTGTACCCTGTAATACCACAGAGTTTGAGACTAATCTACTGAAGAGTGGTGTCACAGTCAGGCTGTACCCGTAATACCACAGAGTTGGAGACTAATCTACTGAAGAGTGGTGTCACAGTCAGGCTGTACCCGTAATACCACAGAGTTGGAGACTAATCTAATCTACTGAAGAGTGGTGTCACAGTCAGGCTGTACCCGTAATACCACAGAGTTGGAGACTAATCTACTGAAGAGTGGTGTCACAGTCAGGCTGTACCCTGTAATACCACAGAGTTGGAGACTAATCTAATCTACTGAAGAGTGGTGTCACAGTCAGGCTGTACCCGTAATACCACAGAGTTGGAGACTAATCTAATCTACTGAAGAGTGGTGTCACAGTCAGGCTGTACCCTGTAATACCACCGAGTTGGAGACTAATCTAATCTACTGAAGAGTGGTGTCACAGTCAGGCTGTACCTGTAATACCACAGAGTTGGAGACTAATCTAATCTACTGAAGAGTGGTGTCACAGTCAGGCTGTACCCGTAATACCACAGAGTTGGAGACTAATCTAATCTACTGAAGAGTGGTGTCACAGTCAGGCTGTACCTGTAATACCACAGAGTTGGAGACTAATCTAATCTACTGAAGAGTGGTGTCACAGTCAGGCTGTACCCGTAATACCACAGAGTTGGAGACTAATCTAATCTACTGAAGAGTGGTGTCACAGTCAGGCTGTACCCGTAATACCACAGAGTTGGAGACTAATCTAATCTACTGAAGAGTGGTGTCACAGTCAGGCTGTACCTGTAATACCACAGAGTTGGAGACTAATCTACTGAAGAGTGGTGTCACAGTCAGGCTGTACCCGTAATACCACAGAGTTGGAGACTAATCTAATCTACTGAAGAGTGGTGTCACAGTCAGGCTGTACCTGTAATACCACAGAGTTGGAGACTAATCTAATCTACTGAAGAGTGGTGTCACAGTCAGGCTGTACCTGTAATACCACAGAGTTGGAGACTAATCTAATCTACTGAAGAGTGGTGTCACAGTCAGGCTGTACCCGTAATACCACAGAGTTGGAGACTAATCTACTGAAGAGTGGTGTCACAGTCAGGCTGTACCCTGTAATACCACAGAGTTGGAGACTAATCTAATCTACTGAAGAGTGGTGTCACAGTCAGGCTGTACCCTGTAATACCACAGAGTTGGAGACTAATCTAATCTACTGAAGAGTGGTGTCACAGTCAGGCTGTACCCTGTAATACCACAGAGTTGGAGACTAATCTAATCTACTGAAGAGTGGTGTCACAGTCAGGCTGTACCCTGTAATACCACAGAGTTGGAGACTAATCTAATCTACTGAAGAGTGGTGTCACAGTCAGGCTGTACCCTGTAATACCACAGAGTTGGAGACTAATCTAATCTACTGAAGAGTGGTGTCACAGTCAGGCTGTACCCGTAATACCACAGAGTTGGAGACTAATCTACTGAAGAGTGGTGTCACAGTCAGGCTGTACCGTAATACCACAGAGTTGGAGTAATACCACAGAGTTGGAGACTAATCTACTGAAGAGTGGTGTCACAGTCAGGCTGTACCTGTAATACCACAGAGTTGGAGACTAATCTACTGAAGAGTGGTGTCACAGTCAGGCTGTACCCGTAATACCACAGAGTTGGAGACTAATCTAATCTACTGAAGAGTGGTGTCACAGTCAGGCTGTACCCGTAATACCACAGAGTTGGAGACTAATCTACTGAAGAGTGGTGTCACAGTCAGGCTGTACCCTGTAATACCACAGAGTTGGAGACTAATCTAATCTACTGAAGAGTGGTGTCACAGTCAGGCTGTACCTGTAATACCACAGAGTTGGAGACTAATCTAATCTACTGAAGAGTGGTGTCACAGTCAGGCTGTACCCTGTAATACCACAGAGTTGGAGACTAATCTAATCTACTGAAGAGTGGTGTCACAGTCAGGCTGTGAACCCATCCTGGAGTGAACCCATCCTGGGGTGAACCAATCCTGGGGTGAAGGGGTGAACCCATCCTGGAGTGAACCCATCCTGGAGTGAACCCAACCTGAGGTGAACCCATCCTGGGGTGAACCCAACCTGGGGTGAAGGGGTGAACCCATCCTGGGGTGAACCCATCCTGAGGTGAACCCATCCTGAGGTGAACCCATCCTGGGGTGAACCCAACCTGGAGTGAACCCATCCTGGGGTGAACCCATCCTGAGGTGAACCCATCCTGGGGTGAACCCATCCTGGGGTGAACCCAACCTGAGGTGAACCCATCCTGAGGTGAACCCATCCTGGGGTGAACCCATCCTGGAGTGAACCCATCCTGAGGTGAACCCATCCTGGGGTGAACCCATCCTGGGGTGAACCCATCCTGGAGTGAACCCATCCTGAGGTGAACCCATCCTGAGGTGAACCCATCCTGGAGTGAACCCATCCTGGGGTGAACCAATCCTGGGGTGAAGGGGTGAACCCATCCTGGAGTGAACCCATCCTGGAGTGAACCCAACCTGAGGTGAACCCATCCTGGGGTGAACCCAACCTGGGGTGAAGGGGTGAACCCATCCTGGGGTGAACCCATCCTGAGGTGAACCCATCCTGAGGTGAACCCATCCTGGGGTGAACCCAACCTGGAGTGAACCCATCCTGGGGTGAACCCATCCTGAGGTGAACCCATCCTGGGGTGAACCCATCCTGGGGTGAACCCATCCTGAGGTGAACCCAACCTGAGGTGAACCCATCCTGAGGTGAACCCATCCTGGGGTGAACCCATCCTGGAGTGAACCCATCCTGAGGTGAACCCATCCTGGGGTGAACCCATCCTGGGGTGAACCCATCCTGGAGTGAACCCATCCTGAGGTGAACCCATCCTGAGGTGAACCCATCCTGGGGTGAACCCAACCTGGAGTGAACCCATCCTGGGGTGAACCCATCCTGAGGTGAACCCATCCTGGGGTGAACCCATCCTGGAGTGAACCCATCCTGGGGTGAACCCATCCTGGGGTGAACCCATCCTGAGGTGAACCCAACCTGAGGTGAACCCATCCTGAGGTGAACCCATCCTGGGGTGAACCCATCCTGGAGTGAACCCATCCTGAGGTGAACCCATCCTGGGGTGAACCCATCCTGGAGTGAACCCATCCTGAGGTGAACCCATCCTGAGGTGAACCCAACCTGAGGTGAACCCATCCTGAGGTGAACCCATCCTGGGGTGAACCCATCCTGGGGTGAACCCATCCTGGAGTGAACCCATCCTGGGGTGAAACCATCCTGAGGTGAACCCATCCTGGGGTGAACCCATCCTGGAGTGAACCCATCCTGGAGTGAACCCATCCTGGGGTGAACCCATCCTGGAGTGAACCCATCCTGGGGTGAAACCATCCTGAGGTGAACCCAACCTGGAGTGAACCCATCCTGGGGTGAAGGGGTGAACCCATCCTGGAGTGAATCCATCCTGGGGTGAACCCATCCTGGAGTGAACCCATCCTGGGGTGAACCCATCCTGGAGTGAACCCAACCTGGAGTGAACCCATCCTGGGGTGAACCCATCCTGGGGTGAACCCATCCTGAGGTGAACCCAACCTGAGGTGAACCCATCCTGAGGTGAACCCATCCTGGGGTGAACCCATCCTGGAGTGAACCCATCCTGAGGTGAACCCATCCTGGGGTGAACCCATCCTGGAGTGAACCCATCCTGGGGTGAAACCATCCTGAGGTGAACCCAACCTGGAGTGAACCCATCCTGGGGTGAAGGGGTGAACCCATCCTGGAGTGAATCCATCCTGGGGTGAACCCATCCTGGAGTGAACCCATCCTGGGGTGAACCCATCCTGGAGTGAACCCAACCTGGAGTGAACCCATCCTGGGGTGAACCCATCCTGGGGGAACCCATCCTGAGGTGAACCCATCCTGAGGTGAACCCATCCTGGAGGTGAACCCATCCTGGGGTGAACCCATCCTGGAGTGAACCCATCCTGAGGTGAACCCATCCTGGGGTGAACCCATCCTGGAGTGAACCCATCCTGAGGTGAACCCATCCTGAGGTGAACCCATCCTGAGGTGAACCCATCCTGGAGTGAACCCAACCTGAGGTGAACCCATCCTGAGGTGAACCCATCCTGGGGTGAACCCATCCTGGGGTGAAACCATCCTGAGGTGAACCCATCCTGGGGTGAACCCATCCTGGAGTGAACCCATCCTGGGGTGAACCCATCCTGGAGTGAACCCATCCTGGGGTGAAACCATCCTGAGGTGAACCCAACCTGGAGTGAACCCATCCTGGGGTGAAGGGGTGAACCCATCCTGGAGTGAACCCATCCTGGGGTGAACCCATCCTGGAGTGAACCCATCCTGGGGTGAACCCATCCTGGAGTGAACCCAACCTGGAGTGAACCCATCCTGGGGTGAACCCATCCTGGAGTGAACCCAACCTGGGGTGAACCCATCCTGGGGTGAACCCAACCTGGGGTGAACCCATCCTGAGAGGACTGGGAGGCTCCTGTCTCTCCACTCTCTTCCTTTAGGACCAGAGCAGAGAGGGCTGGGCTGAGAGGACAGGGAGGCTCCTGTCTCTCCACTCTCTTCCTTTAGGACCAGAGCAGAGAGGGCTGGGCTGAGAGGACTGGGAGGCTCCTGTCTCTCCACTCTCTTCCTTTAGGACCAGAGCAGAGAGGGCTGGGCTGAGAGGACAGGGAGGCTCCTGTCTCTCCACTCTCTTCCTTTAGGACCAGAGCAGAGAGGGCTGGGCTGAGAGGACAGGGAGGCTCCTGTCTCTCCACTCTCTTCCTTAAGGACCAGAGCAGACATCAATATTTAACAGCTCCATGATTGACATTTTAAATTCACCGGCTCTATGATAATCAGAGGAGATGGGAATGAAAGGAAGAGCTGTTTTGAATCTGCTTAGAAACTGTGATGTTGAGTTTCCACAGAGTCAATTAAGGCTGAACGTTGAGGCCTGTTAAGCAGCAGGGCTGGATAACTATATTGGATAATCTGCACTCTGATATAAAACGCCTTATTCCTTGGTGGACACAACTACTGCCAGAGAGAGAGCAGGCTACCCCTTACTCCTCCCGTCCTCCTCCTCCTCCTCTCTACCTCTCCAACTCCTCTCCTCCTCTCCTCCTCCCTCCTCTCTTCCTCTCCAACTCCTCTCCTCCTCTCCTCCTCCCTCCACCCTCCTCTTCCTCTCTTCCTCCTCCACCCTCCTCTTCCTCCTCTTCCTCCTCCGCCCCTCCCCCTCCTCCGCCTCCTCTCTTCCTCTCCAACTCCTCTCCTCCTCTCCTCCTCCCTCCACCCTCCTCTTCCTCTCTTCCTCCTCCTCCTCCTCCTCCTCCTCCACCCCTCCTCCTCCTCCTCCTCCTCTCTTCCTCTCCAACTCCTCTCCTCCTCTCCTCCTCCCTCCACTCTCCTCTTCCTCTCTTCCTCCTCCACCCTCCTCTTCCTCTCTTCCTCCTCCTCCTCCGCCCCTCCCCCTCCTCCGCCTCCTCTCTTCCTCTCCAACTCCTCTCACTCCTCTCCCTCCTCTCCTCCTCTCCAACTCCTCTCCTCCTCTCCTCCTCTCTTCCTCTCCAACTCCTCTCCTCCTCTCCTCCTCCCTCCACCCTCCTCTTCCTCTCTTCCTCCTCCACCCTCCTCTTCCTCTCTTCCTCCTCTTCCTCCTCCGCCCCTCCCCCTCCTCCGCCTCCTCTCTTCCTCTCCAACTCCTCTCCTCCTCTCCTCCTCCCTCCACCCTCCTCTTCCTCTCTTCCTCCTCCTCCCCTCCTCCCCTCCCCTCTTCCTCTTCCTCTCTTCCTCCTCCTCTCCTCCTCCCGTCCTCCTCCTCCTCCACCTCCTCTCCTCCTCCACCCCTCCCCCTCCTCTCTTCCCTCCTCCTCCTTCACCCCTCCTCCTCTCCTCCTCCCCCCTCCTCCTCCTCTCCTCCTCCACCCCTCCCCCTCCCCTCCTCCTCCCTCTCCCCTCCCCTCCCCTCCTCTCCTCCCCCTTTCCCCCTCCCCTCCCCCTCCTCTCCTCTCCTCCTCCCCTCCCCCTATCCTCCTCCTCTCCTCCTCCTCCCCTCCCCTCCCCTCCTCCTCCCCTCCCCTCCCCTCCCTCCTCCCCCTTTCCCCTCCCTCCCCTCCCCCCTCTTCCCCCTCCCCTCCCCTCCTCTCCTCTCCTCTCCTCCTCCCCCTCCTCCACCCCCCCCCTCCTCCTCCTCTCCCCTCCCCCCTCCTCTCCTCCTCCTCCCCTCCTCCACCCCTCCTCCTCTCCTCCTCCACCCCTCCTCCTCTCCTCCTCCACCCCTCCCCTCCCCTCCTCTCCTCCCCCTTTCCCCCTCCCCCTCCCTCCCTCCTCTCCTCTCCTCCTCCCTCCCCCTATCCTCCTCCTCTCCTCCTCCACCCCACCCCTCCCCTCCTCTCCTCCCTCTTTCCCCCTCCCCTCCCCCACTCTTCTTCCTAACCCACACACTCCACTCAGAGGTCAAGAGTGATCCTTAATATTTAATGAGTCTGCTCCATGTGATTAGAGCACCACAGTTTTAACCTTAAACAGATGATCACTAACCATCATGAGACTCAGATCACATGTTACATGTCTATTACATGGGATGTATAAGAGACTGGGACTGAGATCAGAGACAAGTCAGATCACATGTTACATGTCTATTACATGGGATGTATAAGAGACTGAGATCAGAGACAAGTCAGATCACATGATACATGTCTATTACATGGGATGTATAAGAGACTGAGATCAGAGACAAGTCAGATCACATGATACATGTCTATTACATGGGCTGTATAAGAGACTGAGATCAGAGACAAGTCAGATCACATGTTACATGTCTATTACATGGGATGTATAAGAGACTGAGATCAGAGACAAGTCAGATCACATGATACATGTCTATTACATGGGCTGTATAAGAGACTGGGACTGAGCAAATCAAATCAAATTGTATTAGCTATATACAGGGTGTTACGGTACAGAGTCAATGTGGAGGCTATATACAGGGTATTACGGTACAGAGTCAATGTGGAGGCTATATACAGGGTGTTACGGTACAGAGTCAACGTGGAGGCTATATACAGGGTGTTACGGTACAGAGTCAATGTGGAGGCTATATACAGGGTGTTACGGTACAGAGTCAACGTGGAGGCTATATACAGGGGGTACCGGTACAGAGTCAATGTGGAGGCTATATACAGGGTATTACGGTACAGAGTCAATGTGGGGGCTATATACAGGGTATTACGGTACATAGTCAATGTGGAGGTTATATACAGGGTGTTACGGTACAGAGTCAATGTGGAGGCTGTACACAGGGGGTACCGGTAGAGAGTCAATGTGGAGGCTATATACAGGGTATTACGGTACAGAATCAATGTGGAGGCTATATACAGGGTATTACGGTACAGAGTCAATGTGGAGGCTATATACAGGGTATTACGGTACAGAGTCAATGTGGAGGCTATATACAGGGTATTACGGTACAGAGTCAATGTGGAGGCTATATACAGGGTATTACGGTACAGAGTCAATGTGGAGGCTGTACACAGGGGGTACCGGTAGAGAGTCAATGTGGAGGCTATATACAGGGTATTACGGTACAGAATCAATGTGGAGGCTATATACTGTTGGTATTATAGACTCGGACAGGGAGAGGTTCAAAATATCAGTGAAGACACTTGCTAGTTGGTCAGCGCAAGCTCGCAGTACACGTCCCGGTAATCTGGCCCTGCGGCCTTGTGAATGTTAACTAAAGACCGGCTAAGGAGAGCGTGATCACACAGTCTTCCGGTACAGCTGGAGCTCTCATGCATGCTTCAGTGTTATTTGCCTCAAAGCGAGTAGAGAAGTAGTTTAGCTCGTCCGGTATTCTCGTATCACATGTTACATGTCCACATGTGTAATTACATGGGCTGTTTAAGAGACTGGGACTGAGATCAGAGACTTGTCAGGCTAGAGAGGTCCTGGATCATCATATAACTCTGGCCCAGAACCCACAACCTTTTCCCAGAATAAATCATTGAGAGAAACTGGTATTTTATAAAACATTATTGATCTGAACAGCAGGGTGTGAAATGAAACTGTTAATCGATATGCAATGTCTTTTTTTTACTGTCTAAATGTGTCTTCAAACGACCTTCTCTGCTCTGCTTTCTGCATGACACATAATCAACACTCAGGGAGTTTGTGTTTTTATTTTATTTAACCAGGCAATGAACAATTATTATTTACAATGATGGACTAACGGGGAACAATGGGTTAACTGCCTTGTAACCTTTCGGTTACTGGCCTAACGCTCTAACCACTAGGCTACCTGGCACTCTAACCACTAGGCTACCTGGCACTCTAACCACTAGGCTACCTGATGCTCTAACCACTAGGCTACTCTAACCACTAGGCTACCTGATGCTCTAACCACTAGGCTACCTGACGCTCTAACTAACCACTAGGCTACCTGGCACTCTAACCACTAGGCTACCTGGCACTCTAACCACTAGGCTACCTGACGCTCTAACCACTAGGCTACCTCCCGCTCTAACCACTAGGCTACCTGATGCTCTAACCACTAGGCTACCTGCCGCTCTAACCACCAGGCTACCTGACGCTCTAACCACTAGGCTACCTGCCGCTCTAACCACTAGGCTACCTGCCGCTCTAACCACTAGGCTACCTGACGCTCTAACCACTAGGCTACCTGACGCTCTAACCACTAGGCTACCTGATGCTCTAACCACTATATTACCTGACGCTCTAACTAACCACTAGGCTACCTGGCACTCTAACCACTAGGCTACCTGGCACTCTAACCACTAGGCTACCTGACGCTCTAACCACTAGGCTACCTGGCACTCTAACCACTAGACTACCTGACGCTCTAACCACTAGGCTAGGCTAACCCTAGGCTACCCGCTCTAACCACTAGGCTACCTGACGCTCTAACCCAGGCTACCTGGCTAACCACTAGGCTACCTGCCGCTCTAACCACTAGGCTACCTGCCGCTCTAACCACTAGGCTACCTGACGCTCTAACCACTAGGCTACCTGCCGCTCTAACCACTAGGCTACCTGCCGCTCTAACCACTAGGCTACCTGCCGCTCTAACCACTAGCCTACCTGCCGCTCTAACCACTAGGCTACCTGACGCTCTAACCACTTGGCTACCTGCCGCTCTAACCACTAGGCTACCTGACGCTCTAACCACTAGGCTACCTGCCGCTCTAAACACTAGGCTACCTGACGCTCTAACCACTAGGCTACCTGCCGCTCTAACCACTAGGCTACCTGCCCTCCTGGTGTGTTGCTGTAGCCTACCATATTTACTTACACAAAGTCGACATGAATTCAAAGCACATGCTGAAACTGGACACCTCACCTTGAAATGCAGGTAATAAGGTAATGAAACTGGACACCTCACCTTGAAATGCAGGTAATAAGGTAATGAAACTGGACACCCCACCTTGAAATGCAGGTAATAAGGTAATGAAACTGGACACCCCACCTTGAAATGCAGGTAATAAGGTCATGAAACTGGACACCCCACCTTGAAATGCAGGTAACAAGGTAATGAAACTGGACACCCCACCTTGAAATGCAGGTAAAACGGTAATGAAACTGGCTCTTTTGAACTACCTGTAGGCCTACCTGCTTTTATTCATTCAAAAAATATTGTCTTTGTAGAAAACCTTTACTAAAATGAGTTTCAACGAGGCCGAATGCAAAAGCGACCTGCTCAAAATCCTGTCTAAGGAATTCAGCCTATTTGAAGCGACAAACAAAATGTCTAAAAAATGTTATTGTGTTACAAAGTGGCATTACAATGGATTTAATTGTCATTTTTATAATGGATTTAATTGTCATTTTTATAATGGATTTAATTGTCATTTTTATAATGGATTTAATTGTCATTTTTTGTTAACGATCTACACAAAAATACTTATTTTCATGTGATATTTTTCAAGATTAATGACAGACAAAACCCTAATATACCTTGATTAGATCAGCTTTCACCCCCCTGAGTCAATACATGGTAGAGACACCTTCGCTAGTCTTCTTGGGTAAGTCTCAGAGCTTTGCACACCTGTATTGTGCAATATTTGCCCATTATTCTTTTCAAAATGATTCAAGCTCTGTCAAGATCTTGGGGAGCATGGCTAGACGGACATTTTCAAATCTTTTTCATGTAGATTTAAGTCGAAACTGTAACTCAGTCACTCAGGAACAATCATTGTCTTCTTGGTAAGCAACTCCAGTGTGTTTTTGGCATTGTGTTGTAGGTTATTGTCCTGCTGAAAGGTTCATTCATCTCCCAGTGTCTGGTGGAAAGCAGAAGCAGGGTTTCCTCCAGGATGTTGCCTGTGATTAGCTCCATTCCATTTATTTTGTATCCTGAAAAACTCCCCAGTCCTTAACGATGAAAAGCATACCCATAACATGATGCAGCCACCATTATGCTTAAAAATATGGAGAGTGGTACTCAGTAATGTGTTATATTGGATTTGCTCCAAACATAACAGCTTGTATTCAGGACAAAAAAGGTAATTGCAGTTATACTTTAGTGTCTTGCTGCAAACAGGATGCATGTTTTGGAATATTTTTATTCTGAACAGGCTTCCTTCTTTTCACTCTGTCATTTAGGTTAGTATTGTGGAGTAACTACAATGTTGTTGATCCATCCTCAGTTTTCTCCTATCACAGCCATTAAAATCTGTAACTGTTGTAAAGTCACCACTGACCTCATGATGAAATCCCTGAGCAGTTTCCTTCTTCTCCGGCAACTGAGTTAGGAAGGACGCCTGCATCTTGGTAGTGACTGGGTGTATTAATACACCATCCAAAGTGTAATTAATAACTTCAACATGCTCAAAGAGTTATTCAATGTCAGATTTATATGTATTTTGACCCATCTACCAACAGGTACCCTTCTTTACGAGGCATTGAAAAACCTCACTGGTCTTTGTGGTTGAAAATATTAAACCTTACTTACAGCCATTCCAGTAGTAGCTATAGACCCTAACTAACATCCATTCCAGTAGTAGCTATAGGCCCTAACTAACATCCATTCCAGTAGTAGCTATAGACCCTAACTAACATCCATTCCAGTAGTAGCTATAGACCCTAACTAACATCCATTCCAGTAGTAGCTATAGGCCCTAACTAACATCCATTCCAGTAGTAGCTATAGACCCTAACTAACATCCATTCCAGTAGTAGCTATAGACCCTAACTAACATCCATTCCAGTAGTAGCTATAGGCCCTAACTAACATCCATTCCAGTAGTAGCTATAGACCCTAACTAACATCCATTCCAGTAGTAGCTATAGACCCTAACTAACATCCATTCCAGTAGTAGCTATAGACCCTAACTAACATCCATTCAGTAGTAGCTATAGACCCTAACTAACATCCATTCCAGTAGTAGCTATAGACCCTAACTAACATCCATTCCAGTAGTAGCTATAGACCCTAACTAACATCCATTCCAGTAGTAGCTATAGACCCTAACTAACATCCATTCCAGTAGTAGCTATAGACCCTAACTAACATCCATTCCAGTAGTAGCTATAGACCCTAACTAACATCCATTCCAGTAGTAGCTATAGACCCTAACTAACATCCATTCCAGTAGTAGCTATAGACCCTAACTAACATCCATTCCAGTAGTAGCTATAGACCCTAACTAACATCCATTCCAGTAGTAGCTATAGACCCTAACTAACATCCATTCCAGTAGTAGCTATAGACCCTAACTAACATCCATTCCAGTAGTAGCTATAGACCCTAACTAACATCCATTCCAGTAGTAGCTATAGCCCTAACTAACATCCATTCAGTAGTAGTAGCTATAGACCCTAACTAACATCCATTCCAGTAGTAGCTATAGCCCTAACTAACATCCATTCCAGTAGTAGCTATAGACCCTAACTAACATCCATTCCAGTAGTAGCTATAGACCCTAACTAACATCCATTCCAGTAGTAGCTATAGACCCTAACTAACATCCATTCCAGTAGTAGCTATAGACCCTAACTAACATCCATTCCAGTAGTAGCTATAGACCCTAACTAACATCCATTCCAGTAGTAGCTATAGACCCTAACTAACATCCATTCCAGTAGTAGCTATAGACCCTAACTAACATCCATTCCAGTAGTAGCTATAGACCCTAACTAACATCCATTCCAGTATTAGCTATAGTCCCTAACTAACATCCATTCCAGTAGTAGCTATAGACCCTAACTAACATCCATTCCAGTAGTAGCTATAGACCCTAACTAACATCCATTTCAGTAGTAGCTATAGACCCTAACTAACATCCATTCCAGTAGTAGCTATAGACCCTAACTAACATCCATTCCAGTAGTAGCTATAGACCCTAACTAACATCCATTCCAGTAGTAGCTATAGACCCTAACTAACATCCATTCCAGTAGTAGCTATAGTCCCTAACTAACATCCATTCCAGTAGTAGCTATAGACCCTAACTAACATCCATTCCAGTAGTAGCTATAGACCCTAACTAACATCCATTCTAGTAGTAGCTATAGACCCTAACTAACATCCATTCCAGTAGCCTAACTAACATCCATTCCAGTAGTAGCTATAGACCTAACTAACATCCATTCCAGTAGTAGCTATAGACCCTAACTAACATCCATTCAGTAGTAGTAGTAGTAGTAGCTATAGACCCTAACTAACATCCATTCCTGTAGTAGCTATAGACCCTAACTAACATCCATTCCAGTAGTAGCTATAGACCCTAACTAACATCCATTCTAGTAGTAGCTATAGGCCCTAACTAACAGTAGCTATAGACCCTAACTAACATCCATTCCAGTAGTAGCTATAGACCCTAACTAACATCCATTCTAGTAGTAGCTATAGACCCTAACTAACATCCATTCCAGTAGTAGCTATAGTCCCTAACTAACATCCATTCTAGTAGTAGCTATAGGCCCTAACTAACATCCATTCCAGTAGTAGCTATAGACCCTAACTAACATCCATTTCAGTAGTAGCTATAGACCCTAACTAACATCCATTCCTGTAGTAGCTATAGACCCTAACTAACATCCATTCCAGTAGTAGCTATAGGCCCTAACTAACATCCATTCCAGTAGTAGCTATAGACACTAACTAACATCCATTCCAGTAGTAGCTATAGGCCCTAACTAACATCCATTCCAGTAGTAGCTATAGACCCTAACTAACATCCATTCCAGTAGTAGCTATAGACCCTAACTAACATCCATTCCTGTAGTAGCTATAGACCCTAACTAACATCCATTCCAGTAGTAGCTATAGGCCCTAACTAACATCCATTCCAGTAGTAGCTATAGACCCTAACTAACATCCATTCCAGTAGTAGCCTGCTATAGGCCCTAACTAACATCCATTCCTGTAGTAGCTATAGACCCTAACTAACATCCATTCCAGTAGTAGCTATAGGCCCTAACTAACATCCATTCCAGTAGTAGCTATAGGCCCTAACTAACATCCATTCCCCTAACTAACATCCATTCCAGTAGTAGCTATAGACCCTAACTAACATCCATTCCAGTAGTAGCTATAGGCCCTAACTAACATCCATTCCAGTAGTAGCTATAGACCCTAACTAACATCCATTCCAGTAGTAGCTATAGACCCTAACTAACATCCATTCCAGTAGTAGCTATAGACCCTAACTAACATCCATTCCAGTAGTAGCTATAGGCCCTAACTAACATCCATTCCAGTAGTAGCTATAGACCCTAACTAACATCCATTCCAGTAGTAGCCTGCTATAGGCCCTAACTAACATCCATTCCTGTAGTAGCTATAGACCCTAACTAACATCCATTCCAGTAGTAGCTATAGGCCCTAACTAACATCCATTCCAGTAGTAGCTATAGGCCCTAACTAACATCCATTCCAGTAGTAGCCTGCTATAGACCCTAACTAACATCCATTCCAGTAGTAGCCTGCTATAGGCCCTAACTAACATCCATTCCAGTAGTAGCTATAGACCCTAACTAACATCCATTCCAGTAGTAGCTATAGGCCCTAACTAACATCCATTCCAGTAGTAGCTATAGGCCCTAACTAACATCCATTCCAGTAGTAGCCTGCTATAGGCCCTAACTAACATCCATTCCAGTAGTAGCTATAGGCCCTAACTAACATCCATTCCAGTAGTAGCCTGCTATAGGCCCTAACTACCATCCATTCCAGTAGTAGCTATAGGCCCTAACTAACATCCATTCCAGTAGTAGCTATAGGCCCTAACTAACAACCATTCCAGTAGTAGGTATAGACCCTAACTAACATCCATTCTAGTAGTAGCCTGCTATAGACCCTAACTAACATCCATTCCAGTAGTAGCTATAGACCCTAACTTACAGCCATTCCAGTAGTAGCTATAGGCCCTAACTAACATCCATTCCAGTAGTAGCCTGCTATAGGCCCTAACTAACATCCATTCTAGTAGTAGCCTGCTATAGGCCCTAACTAACATCCATTCTAGTAGTAGCCTGCTATAGGCCCTAACTAACATCCATTCCAGTAGTAGCTATAGACCCTAACTAACATCCATTCCAGTAGTAGCTATAGGCCATAACTAACATCCATTCCAGTAGTAGCCTGCTATAGGCCCTAACTAACATCCATTCCAGTAGTAGCTATAGACCCTAACTAACATCCATTCCAGTAGTAGCTATAGGCCCTAACTAACATCCATTCCAGTAGTAGCTATAGACCCTAACTAACATCCATTCCAGTAGTAGCCTGCTATAGGCCCTAACTAACATCCATTCCAGTAGTAGCTATAGACCCTAACTAACATCCATTCCAGTAGTAGCCTGCTATAGGCCCTAACTAACATCCATTCCAGTAGTAGCTATAGACCCTAACTAACATCCATTCTAGTAGTAGCCTGCTTTAGACCCTAACTAACATCCATTCCAGTAGTAGCTATAGGCCCTAACTAACATCCATTCCAGTAGTAGCTATAGACCCTAACTAACATCCATTCCAGTAGTGGTCTGATTTAGTCCCTAACTAACATCCATTCCAGTAGTAGCTATAGTCCCTAACTAACATCCATTCTAGTAGTAGCCTGCTATAGGCCCTAACTAACATCCATTCCAGTAGTAGCTATAGACCCTAACTAACATCCATTCTAGTAGTACCCTGCTATAGACCCTAACTAACACCCATTCTAGTAGTAGCCTGCTATAGGCCCTAACTAACATCCATTCCAGTAGTAGCTATAGACCCTAACTAACATCCATTCCAGTAGTAGCCTGCTATAGGCCCTAACTAACATCCATTCCAGTAGTAGCTATAGACCCTAACTAACATCCATTCTAGTAGTACCCTGCTATAGACCCTAACTAACACCCATTCTAGTAGTAGCCTGCTATAGGCCCTAACTAACATCCATTCCACAGTAGCTTCTCCTCCACCCAGCTGGTCGTTCCATTCCGCTGTGCGTGGGGCTGGTCGGTTCACTGGAGGTCAGGGTGATTATTCACACCAAGGCCTGAGGACGGCCATACAGTCTGCCCTTTATGGGGTCATAAAGAAACGCAAGTGCTGGAGCGTGCCTGATTAGCTGTTCTAATATGCTATTTGTGACTAATTTCCCAGGCTCTAAGTCACAGGTGATGGGCCTGGGACATAAATCAGAACTCCCAGCGTCTCCCGGCCTCCTCCCCTCGTCCTCCTCTCCTGGCTGGGCTGTGCGTTGTGAATATGCAGCAGCCGTTTAGCTGACGGGCTTGAGGGGTGTAAAAAGTAAAAGATGGAGTATGAAGCCATCACACCACGGTTGACAAGTCAACCTGTATCCCTCCTCTTAGTTCACCACAATAATAATGACTCTCCGCCTCCAGGCGCTCACATTCACCTGCTTTTCCTGCTAACGCTTGTCACCATGGTGAATGTTCTGTGTTGTGGTTTAATTGTTGACTCGATGCCTATAGCTCTGGTTAACCCGTCTCGTAGCAGTACAGTAGCAGTGTTTTACGTGCCTGCTCTGCAAAGGGTTACATTGTTCACCACGATGTGTTCATATCATTCAGTTTCCAATGCAATTAATAATATCGTATTTGATAGAGATCGACTTTCAAGACCGAACTTTAATTCCAAAGGCTGTACATTTCTGAGTTTGAGTGTATGAATTTATTCAGCTATGTTAGTATGTCACGGTTCTCTATGTGAAGAAGGAGACAGTCGTCTGACATGTGAAGAGCTGCCAGCAGCTGAAGGCCCTAGCTGGGTGTTTTCTATTCCTCTTTAAATGTGTCAAGAGTTCCCTGTTTCAACTACTCTCCTATTATCCCCCTGAACGATGTTGTCTTGACCCTCAGCTGAGTTTTGACAGGTGAAGGACTCAGGGGGAGGAGGAGGGAAGGAGAAGGGGAGGGGTGAGGAGGAGGGGAAGGGGTGAGGGCAGGGGAGCATGGAGGGAAGAAGGGGTGAGGAGGAGGGGAGGAAGGAGGGGAGCAGGGAGGGCAGAAGGGGTGAGGAGGAGGGAAGGAGAAGGGGAGGGGAGGAGGGAAGGAGAAGGGGTGAGGAGGAGGAAGGAGAAGGGGAGGGAAGAAGGGGTGTGGAGGAGGGGTGAGCAGGGAGGGGAGAAGGGCGGGGAGAAGGGGTGAGGAGGAGGGGAGCAGGGAGGGGAGCAGGGAGGGAAGAAGGAGTGAGGAGGAGGGGAGGAGGGGAGGAGGGGAGCAGGGGTGAGGAGGAGGGGAGGAGGAGGGGAGCAGGCGTGAGGAGGAGGGGAGGAGGGAGGGGAGCAGGGGTGAGGAGGAGGGGAGCAGGGAGGGGAGGAGGGGAGGAGGGAGGGGAGCAGGGGTGAGGAGGAGGGGAGCAGGGAGGGGAGAAGGAGGAGGCTGCTTGGTTAATGCAGCCACTGTGCTGCTCTGTTCTGGGGGTTGTCCATCTGGGACCAGGGCCCAGGAGTTATCCCCAGGTGCTGGAGGAGACTACTGTCAGCCTGGAGGTCACACACACACACACACACACACACACACACACACACACACACACACACACACACACACACACACACACACACACACACACACACACACACACACACACACACACACACACACACACGGGCTGCAGGGGTTTCCAGTGAGCCCCTGACACTGCTCGGTGTACAGAGAGGTGGCAGCAGGGATTGGGCTTGGCTACAGAGAGGTTAGCAGGCCTCTAGACCCTCTGCAATGTGAGGTCGGTGTGATAAAGAACTGTATTTCTTCACTATGAATGACAATACAGTCCTGACACAGTCTGAGCCAGTACTTGGAATGTCCATGGTGGCTTTGGGGAGCAGTTTCCCCTCTCCTCTAGAATAGGTTCTCCTCTAGGTCATACAGAGCTGTCTGGTAGCTGGTCGTTGGCCTGGGAACAGGGCCAGGCAGCTCATAAACTAACCGGTTTCACACAATTAAACACACAAGGGTTAAAGAGTAGTCAGAATATCAGGGCGCAGAGGCTTCCAGTCTGTAAATGAGTGTGAAACGTTCTTCCCTACAGCCAAAGTCTTTTGGCATCATGTAGACGTGTTGAAGTCACAGACAGTGCTCTCTAGTACAGTATGGTAATGACATGCAAAGTGCAGTGTAAATAACAAACCGCCGCCCTCGGTTCCCTCAACTACTACTGAGAAACGCAGGCCGTCTCCCACAGCACAAACACGTCCTGTCTGGACCAAATGAACCACGTTAAAACTCAGGGAGCGTGCTAATTATTACACCGAACACAGAGGAGCTGAGGAGAGCTTAGGAGCAGAATAATGTCTAGCTACAGTACAGTACTGCCTCTCAGTGTTACTGTCTAGTTACAGTACTGTCTCTCAGTGTTACTGTCTAGCTACAGTACTGTCTCTCAGTGTTACTGTCTAGCTACAGTACTGTCTCTCAGTGTTACTGTCTAGTTACAGTACAGTACTGTCTCTCAGTGTTACTGTCTAGTTACAGTACTGTCTCTCAGTGTTACTGTCTAGCTACAGTACTGTCTCTCAGTGTTACTGTCTAGCTACAGTACAGTACTGTCTCTCAGTGTTACTGTCTAGCTACAGTACTGTCTCTCAGTGTTACTGTCTAGCTACAGTACAGTACTGTCTCTCAGTGTTACTGTCTAGCTACAGTACTGTCTCTCAGTGTTACTGTCTAGCTACAGTACTGTCTCTCAGTGTTACTGCCTAGCTACAGTACTGTCTCTCAGTGTTACTGTCTAGCTACGCTACAGTACTGTCTCTCAGTGTTACTGTCTAGCTACAGTATTGCCTCTCAGTGTTACTGTCTAGATACAGTACTGTCTCTCAGTGTTACTGTCTAGCTACAGTACTGCCTCTCAGTGTTACTGTCTAGCTACAGTACTGTCTCTCAGTGTTACTGTCTAGCTACAGTACTGTCTCTCAGTGTTACTGTCTAGCTACAGTACTGTCTCTCAGTGTTACTGTCTAGCTACAGTACTGTCTCTCAGTGTTACTGTCTAGCTACAGTACTGTCTCTCAGTGTTACTGTCTAGCTACAGTACTGTACTGTCTCTCAATGTTACTGTCTAGCTACAGTACTGTCTCTCATTGTTACTGTCTAGCTACAGTACTGTCTCTCAATGTTACTGTCTCTCAGTGTTACTGTCTAGCTACAGTACTGTCTCTCAATGTTACTGTCTAGCTACAGTACTGTCTCTCAATGTTACTGTCTAGCTACAGTACTGTCTCTCAATGTTACTGTCTAGCTACAGTACAGTACTGTCTCTCAGTGTTACTGTCTAGCTACAGTACTACTGTCTCTCAGTGTTACTGTCTAGCTACAGTACTGTACTGTCTCTCAATGTTACTGTCTAGCTACAGTATAGTACTGTCTCTCAGTGTTACCGTCTAGCTACAGTACTGTACTGTCTCTCAATGTTACTGTCTAGCTACAGTACAGTACTGTCTCTCAATGTTACTGTCTCTCAATGTTACTGTCTAGCTACAGTACAGGACTGTCTCTCAATGTTACTGTCTCTCAATGTTACTGTCTAGCTACAGTACTGTACTGTCTCTCAGTGTTACTGTCTAGCTACAGTATAGTACTGTCTCTCAGTGTTACTGTCTAGCTACAGTACTGTACTGTCTCTCAATGTTCCTGTCTAGCTACAGTACAGTACTGTCTCTCAATGTTACTGTCAAGCTACAGTACTGTCTCTCAATGTTACTGTCTAGCTAGAATACTGTCTCTCAATGTTACTGTCTCTCAATGTTACTGTCTCTCAATGTTACTGTCTAGCTACAGTACTGTACTGTCTCACAATAGCTACTATACAGTTCAGTATATATCAGCTATAAGGTGATAACAGATCTAGGTACAGTATATATCAGCTATAAGGTGATAACAGATCTGGGTACAGTTTATATCAGCTATAAGGTGATAACAGATCTAGGTACAGTATATATCAGCTATAAGGTGATAACAGATCTGGGTACAGTTTATATCAGCTATAAGGTGATAACAGATCTAGGTACAGTATATATCAGCTATAAGGTGATAACAGATCTGGGTACAGTTTATATCAGCTATAAGGTGATAACAGATCTAGGTACAGTATATATCAGCTATAAGGTGATAACAGATCTGGGTACAGTATATATCAGCTATAAGGTGATAACAGATCTGGGTACAGTTTATATCAGCTATAAGGTGATAACAGATATGGGTACAGTATATATCAGCTATAAGGTGATAACAGATCTGGGTACAGTTTATATCAGCTATAAGGTGATAACAGATCTGGGTACAGTATTCATCAGCTATAAAGAAAACAAAGATAACTAAGGCCAGGGCGTGACAGTAACCACGGACTCCCGGCCGCACACCTAAACCCATAGGGGAGGGCCTGGGTGGGCGTCTGTCCACGGTGGCGGCTCTGGCGCGGGACGTGGACCCCACTCCACCATAGTCTTAGTCCGCTTTTGTGGCATCCTAGGAACGGCGACCCTCGCCGCAAACCTAGGATTGGCAACCCTACTAAATGGCCCCACTGGACTGAGGGGCAGCTCCGGACTGAGGGGCAGCTCCGGACTGGCTGACGACTCTGGCGGATCCTGGCTGACTGGTGGCTCTGGCGGATCCCGGCTGACTGATGGCTCTGGCGGATCAAGGCTGACTGGCGGCTCTGGCGGAACCTGGCTGAATGGCGGCTCTGGCGGATCCTGGCTGAATGGCGGCTCTGGCGGATCCTGGCAGACTGGCGGCTCTGGCGGATCCTTGCGGCTCTGGCGGATCCTGGCAGACTGGCGGCTCTGGCGGATCCTGGCAGACTGGTGGCTCTGGCGGCTCCTTGCAGACTGGCGGCTCTGGCGGCTCCTTGCAGACTGGCGGCTCTAGTGGCTCTGAACAGGCGGGAGACTCTAGCAGCTCTGGACAGGCGGGAGACTCTAGCGGCTCTGGACAAGCGGGAGACTCTAGCTGCTCTGGACAGGCGGGAGACTCTAGCGGCGCTGGACAAGAAGAAGGCTCTGGCAGCGCTGAACAGACGAGGCGCACTGTATGCCTGGTGCGTGATGCCGGCACTGGTGGTACTGGGCCGAAGACACACACCTCAGGGCGAGTGCGGGGAGGAGAAACAGGGAGTACTGGGCTCTGGACACGCACAGGAAGCCTGGTGCGGGGAGCTGCCACCGGAGGGCTGGTGCGTGGAGGTGGCACTGGATAGACCACTGGATAGGCCTTCGCTGCCTCCAGCTCTTCTTTGGGGCGGCGATATTCTCCTGGCTGTGCCCAGGGTCCTTTCCCGTCTAGGATCTCCTCCCAAGTCCAGAGGTCCTGTTTTGGGGGGGTGATTCTGTCATGGCAGATGTCCTCCTCTTCCTCTGAAGAGGTGAAACAAGGATCGGACCAATACGCAGCGTGGTAAGTGTCCATGGTTTTTAATGGGAAAAAACTGAACATGAACACATATACAAAATAATAAAGTGAACTGGCAACGAAACAGTCCCATGTGGCACAAACACTGACACAGGAAACAATCACCCACCAAATACCCAAAGAACATGGCTGCCTACATATGGTTCCCAATCAGAGATAACGATAAACACCTGCCTCTGATTGAGAACCATTCCAGGCAACCATAGACTTACATAAACACCTAGAATGAACCCAACCCCATGAATCTACAAAAAAAAACTAGACAAACTAAACACATAAATCCCCCATGTCACACCCTGACCTAACCAAAATAATAAAGAAAACGAAGTTAATAACTAAGTCCAGGGCGTGACACCAGCTAGAAGGTGATAACGGATCTGGGTATATGAACGGCTCATAAGGTGATGTGATACAGTATATTTGGAACCATCAGGTAATTAAAACCAGCCTCGCCTCTATTTTAAATGAATGTATTATACTAACTGAGGGAAGTCATGCTAACTAAAAAAATGAAATATCAAGCGGTTTATTTCACCTCTCAGAAGTATGAAAATATATCTACATTGCATCTATCTAATTAATAAATGTGTTAAATGTGTTTCAGGATCTAACAAATCATTCTGTCCTACCTGTTTGAACACAGAGACATACTTTAGAGACTGTGAGAAGCACCAGCATATTAAATCTCACCCGTTATTGTCAGAAGACAGCTAGATGTACGACCGTGGCAATTAAAATATGGGACATCCACAGCCTGATAGAGAAATGCAATGACGTTCTACAGGAGATCTCACAGGCCGAAAGGAGACTTCTCTTTAACATTATGTGTTGTCTGACAATGAGGCTGTAGTGTTGCAGGGTGAACTGTGGAAAGGAGACTTCTCTTTAACATTATGTGTTGTCTGACAATGAGGCTGTAGTGTTGCAGGGTGAACTGTTAACATTATGTCTGTTAACATTATGTGTTGTCTGACAATGAGGCTGTAGTGTTGCAGGGTGAACTGTGGAAAGGAGACTTCTCTTTAACATTATGTGTTGTCTGACAATGAGGCTGTAGTGTTGCAGGGTGAACTGTGGAAAGGAGACTTCTCTTTAACATTATGTGTTGTCTGACAATGAGGTTGTAGTGTTGCAGGGTGAACTGTGGACTGACTGACTGGCTGGCTGACTGACTGGTTGACTGGTTGACTGACTGACTGGCTGACTGGCTGACTGACTGACTGGCTGACTGGCTGACTGGCTGACTGTTTGCCTTTATTGCTGGCTGACTGACTGGCTGACTGGCTGACTGGCTGACTGGCTGACTGACTGACTGGCTGACTGGCTGACTGACTGACTGGCTGACTGGCTGACTGACTGGCTGACTGGCTGACTGGCTGACTGGCTGACTGTTTGCCTTTATTGCTGGCTGACTGACTGGCTGACTGGCTGACTGGCTGACTGGCTGACTGACTGGCTGACTGGCTGACTGGCTGACTGTTTGCCTTTATTGCTGGCTGTCCGACTGGCTGACTGCAGCAGTGATGTGGTGAAGCTTCCAGCTCCTCTGTAATTAAAGCAGTCACCCAGAGAGGAAGGTGCTGACTGGCTGGCTGGCTGACTGGCTGACTGTTCGACTGACTGACTGACTGACTGACTGGCTGACTGGCTGACTGGCTGACTGGCTGACTGGTTGACTGACTGGCTGACTGGCTGACTGACTGGCTGACTGGCTGACTGGTTGACTGTTTGCCTTTATTGCTGGCTGTCCGACTGGCTGACTGGCTGACTGTTTGCCTTTATTGCTGGCTGTCCAACTGGCTGACTGGTCGACTGACTGACTGACTGACTGACTGGCTGACTGGCTGACTGACTGGCTGTCCGACTGGCTGACTGCAGCAGTGATGTGGTGAAGCTTCCAGCTCCTCTGTAATTAAAGCAGTCACCCAGAGAGGAAGGTGCTGACTGGCTGACTGGCTGACTGGCTGACTGGTCGACTGACTGACTGACTGACTGACTGACTGGCTGACTGGCTGACTGGCTGACTGGCTGACTGGCTGCAGCAGTGATGTGGTGAAGCTTCCAGCTCTTCTGTAATTAAAGCAGTCACCCAGAGAGGAAAGTGCTCTCCTCTGTCAAACCCTGGCTGAGTGGCTGACTGGCTGACTGGCTGACTGGCTGACTGACTGGCTGACTGGCTGACTGACTGACTGACTGGCTGACTGGCTGACTGACTGACTGGCTGACTGGCTGACTGGCTGGCTGAGTGGCTGACTGGCTGACTGGCTGACTGGCTGACTGACTGGCTGACTGGCTGACTGACTGACTGGCTGACTGGCTGACTGACTGACTGACTGGCTGACTGACTGACTGGCTGCAGCAGTGATGTGGTGAAGCTTCCAGCTCCTCTGTAATTAAAGCAGTCACCCAGAGAGGAAGGTGCTGACTGGCTGACTGACTGACTGGCTGACTGACTGACTGACTGACTGACTGACTGACTGGCTGACTGGCTGACTGACTGGCTGACTGGCTGCAGCAGTGATGTGGTGAAGCTTCCAGCTCCTCTGTAATTAAAGCAGTCACCCAGAGAGGAAGGTGCTCTCCTCTGTCAAACCCTGACACAGTGACACAACCCACACAGCCCCCAGCACCAGGCTCGCTATGCTGAGACCCAAATGGCACCCTATTCCCTATGTAGAGCACTAGGACCCTACGGGCCCTGGTGAAAAGAAGTGTACTACACAGGGAGTAGGGCGTTGTTTGGAACTTAACCCCAAACAGTTACATGCTCGGCAGCAGCTGGAAGAGCGATGACTTCATGTGTCTGATAAGTCTGCTGTCTTGGAGCAGTTATTATGGTGACAGGAATCGAAGGGTCGGTGAGGCAGTTTATTAACCCTTTGTTTAGCAGTAAGGGCTTTATTAAAGCCTGTTACTGTTGCTGTTTTAAATAGCTGCTATTGGAATTATAAGAATGTAAGAATGAACTAATAGTAAACTGTGATAATGTGCCATAGCCTTTTAGTTCATTTTAAAGCATATAATTTAATATTTAAATGTGAATATCAGTTTTTAAAAACATACTGTTGTGATTCTAAACCATGGACCAGTGAGCCATATATTTCCAATGTCCTTTCCAATGCATGGGATAATAATGGAAGGCATAACTAATGTTTAATTCAAACGAGGTTTCATTTTCTTTTGAATTTATGTGTGAGATTTGAAACCCAGTGACAGGTACAGAGTGTCCTGTCAGAAACATTACGTCAACATGACACTGTGTTCTGGAACTCTCCACATGTCACTGTGTTCTGGAACTCTCCACATGTCACTGTGTTCTGGAACTCTCCACGTGTCACTGTGTTCTGGAACTCTCCACGTGTCACTGTGTTCTGGAACTCTCCACATGTCACTGTGTTCTGGAACTCTCCACATGTCACTGTGTTCTGGAACTCTCCACGTGTCACTGTGTTCTGGAACTCTCCACGTGTCACTGTGTTCTGGAACTCTCCACATGTCACTGTGTTCTGGAACTCTCCACGTGTCACTGTGTTCTGGAACTCTCCACGTGTCACTGTGTTCTGGAACTCTCCACATGTCCCTGTGTTCTGGAACTCTCCACATGTCACTGTGTTCTGGAACTCTCCACGTGTCACTGTGTTCTGGAACTCTCCACATGTCACTGTGTTCTGGAACTCTCCACATGTCACTGTGTTCTGGAACTCTCCACATGTCACTGTGTTCTGGAACTCTCCACATGTCACTGTGTTCTAGAACTCTCCACATGTCACTGTGTTCTGGAACTCTCCACATGTCACTGTGTTCTGGAACTCTCCACATGTCACTGTGTTCTGGAACTCTCCACATGTCACTGTGTTCTAGAACTCTCCACATGTCACATGTCTCCAGAACAGTCTGATGGAGGATGAAGATGATGTGACCGGGGCTGTACTCAGTATGGACACATTGGTCCGGTCTCTCTGACTGGAGCTGTACTGGACCGGTCTCTCTGACTGGAGCTGTACTCAGTACGGACACATTGGTCCGGTCTCTCTGACTGGAGCTGTATTGGACCGGTCTCTCTGACTGGAGCTGTACTGGAACGGTCTCTCTGACTGGAGCTGTACTGGAACGGTCTCTCTGACTGGAGCTGTATTGGACCGGTCTCTCTGACTGGAGCTGTACTGGAACGGTCTCTCTGACTGGAGCTGTATTGGACCGGTCTCTCTGACTGGAGCTGTATTGGACCGGTCTCTCTGACTGGAGCTGTATTGGACCGGTCTCTCTGACTGGAGCTGTATTGGACCGGTCTCTCTGACTGGAGCTGTATTGGACCGGTCTCTCTGACTGGAGCTGTATTGGACTGGTCTCTCTGACTGGAGCTGTACTGGACCGGTCTCTCTGACTGGAGCTGTACTGGACCGGTTTCTCTGACTGGAGCTGTACTGGAACGGTCTCTCTGACTGGAGCTGTATTGGACCGGTCTCTCTGACTGGAGCTGTATTGGAACGGTCTCTCTGACTGGAGCTGGGCATTGCCAGCCTGCTCCCAGAAAAAGAGATACATTGAATTCTCCGCTTCTCCCGGCCTTAAACATGGTACATACCTCTGCTGCCTCTAGCCTTAAATATGGTACATATATCTGCTTCCCCCGGCCTTAAATATGGTACATATATCTGCTTCCCCCGGCCTTAAATATGGTACATATATTGGCTTCCCCCGGCCTTAAATATGGTACATATCTCTGCTGCCCCCGGCCTTAAATATGGTACATATCTCTGCTTCCCCCGGCCTTAAATACGGTACATATCTCTGCTTCCTCTGCCTTAAATACAGTACTTATCTCTGCTTCCCCCGGCCGTAAACATGGTACATATCTATGCTGCCTCTAGTCTTAAACATGGTACATATCTATGCTGCCTCTAGCCTTAAACATGGTACATATCTCTGCTGCCTCTAGCCGTAAACATGGTACATATCTATGCTGCCTCTAGCCTTAAACATGGTACATATATATGCTGCCTCTAGACTAAAACATGGTACATATCTCTGCTGCATCTAGCCTTACATATGGTACATATCTCTGCTGCCCCTAGGCTAAAACATGGTACATATCTCTGCTGTCCCTAGCCTTAAACATGGTACATATCTCTGCTGCCTCTAGACTAAAACATGGTACATATCTCTGCTGCCCCTAGACTAAAACATGGTACATATCTCTGCTGCCCCTAGGCTAAAACATGGTACATATCTCTGCTACCCCGGCCTTAAACATGGTACATGTCTATGCTGCCCCTAGACTAAAACATGGTACATGTCTCTGCTGCCTCTAGACTAAAACATGGTACATACCTAAGCTGCCTCTAGACTAAAACATGGTACATATCTAAGCTGCCTCTAGCCTTAAATGGGGTACATATCTCTGCTGCCCCTAGACTAAAACATGGTACATATCTCTGCTGCCCCTAGACTAAAACATGGTACATATCTATGTTGCCCCTAGACTAAAACATGGTACATATCTCTGCTGCCCCTAGACTAAACCATGGTACATATCTTTGCTGCCTCTAGACTAAAACATGGTACATATCTCTGCTGCCCCTAGGCTAAAACATGGTACATATCTCTGCTACCCCGGCCTTAAATATGGTACATGTCTCTGCTGCCCCTAGACTAAAACATGGTACATGTCTCTGCTGCCTCTAGACTAAAACATGGTACATACCTAAGCTGCCTCTAGACTAAAACATGGTACATATCTAAGCTGCCTCTAGCCTTAAATGGGGTACATATCTCTGCTGCCCCTAGACTAAAACATGGTACATATCTCTGCTGCCCCTAGACTAAAACATGGTACATATCTCTGCTGCCCCTAGACTAAAACATGGTACATATCTCTGCTGCCCCTAGACTAAAACATGGTACATATCTCTGCTGCCCCTAGACTAAAACATGGTACATATCTCTGGGAGTGGAGAAGCCTTAGTCAGCCAAGTCTGACAGTTCTGACTCGTCTCTCTCTGTTTCACTAATCTAACCACAACACCAGAACCCCTCCGGGGGCACAACGCCTCTCCCCAGGAGGAACGACGTGCAGCAGGGCTCTCTGTCTCCTTGGAGGGTAAATAGCTGTAATACCGAGAGGGAAAATTATAGAGAACAAGTGAGGCCAATACTATAACTAAATGTCACATCTGATAGGATGTGTGGGTGGTCTGGAGTCTGCCAAGGCAAGTTGTAGCAGCTCATTGTTAAATACCATGACAGACATGACACTGTAAAGACCATTGACAGTAGTCCTAACACATCTAGAAAACCCAGTCTACTGGCACCTACAGCACAGACTTACTGTATACTGGCACCTACAGCACAGACTTACTGTCTACTGGCACCTACAGCACAGACTTACTGTATACTGGCACCTACAGCACAGACTTACTGTATACTGGCACCTACAGCACAGACTTACTGTATACTGGCACCTACAGCACAGACTTACTGTATACTGGCACCTACAGCACAGACTTACTGTCTACTGGCACCTACAGCACAGACTTACTGTATACTGGAACCTACAGCACAGACTTACTGTATACTGGCACCTACAGCACAGACTTACTGTATACTGGCACCTACAGCACAGACTTACTGTATACTGGCACCTACAGCACAGACTTACTGTATACTGGCACCTACAGCACAGACTTACTGTATACTGGCACCTACAGCACAGACTTACTGTATACTGGCACCTACAGCACAGACTTACTGTATACTGGCACCTACAGCACAGACTTACTGTATACTGGCACCTACAGCACAGACTTACTGTCTACTGGCACCTACAGCACAGACTTACTGTATACTGGCACCTACAGCACAGACTTACTGTATACTGGCACCTACAGCACAGACTTACTGTATACTGGCACCTACAGCACAGACTTACTGTATACTGGCACCTACAGCACAGACTTACTGTATACTGGCACCTACAGCACAGACTTACTGTATACTGGCACCTACAGCACAGACTTAATGTATACTGGCACCTACAGCACAGACTTACTGTATACTGGCACCTACAGCACAGACTTACTGTCTACTGGCACCTACAGCACAGACTTACTGTATACTGGCACCTACAGCACAGACTTACTGTATACTGGCACCTACAGCACAGACTTACTGTATACTGGCACCTACAGCACAGACTTACTGTATACTGGCACCTACAGCACAGACTTACTGTATACTGGCACCTACAGCACAGACTTACTGTATACTGGCACCTACAGCACAGACTTACTGTATTTAAGAGATGAGGGTTAAGGTCTTCCAACTTCATATTGTTGCTTTGTTATGCTTGGCTATTAGATGATCAATATGTCCTACTGTATACAGTATGTCCTACTGTATATCCTATTGTATATCCTATTGTATGTCCTACTACATGTCCTACTGTATACAGTATGTCCTACTGTATATCCTATTGTATATCCTATTGTATGTCCTACTACATGTCCTACTGTATACAGTATGTCCTACTGTATATCCTATTGTATATCCTATTGTATGTCCTACTACATGTCCTACTGTATATCCTATTGTATGTCCTACTGTATATCCTATTGTATGTCCTACCACATGTCCTACTGTACATCCTACTGTATATCCTATTGTATGTCCTATTGTATGTCCTACTGTATATCCTATTGTATGTCCTACTACATGTCCTACTGTATATACTACTGTATATCCTACTGTATATCCTACTGCATGTCCTATTGTATGTCCTACTGTATATCCTATTGTATGTCCCACTACATATCCTACTGTATATCCTACTGTATATCCTACTGCATGTCCTATTGTATGTCCTACTGTATATCCTATTGTATGTCCCACTACATATCCTACTGTATATCCTACTGTATATCCTATTGTACGTCCCACTGTATATCCTATTGTATTTCCTACTGTATGTCCTACCGTATACTGTATATCCTACTGTATTCCTACTGTATTTCCTACTGTATGTCCTACTGTATATCCTATTGTATGTCCTACTACATGTCCTACCGTATACTGTATATCCTACTGTATTCCTACTGTATTTCCTACTGTATGTCCTACTGTAATTTTGAGATTGGAGGACCAAACGTTAGATAATTAGACTGAAAACTTTCTTAGTCTGAATAAATATCTTTGTCTACCGTCTCATTTGACTCTTCGTGAACATCATGCAGACTTGCATTCTATTTCTTCCTGAAGTGTACCATTATTTCTCCTCAACGTGTTGGATCTGGCAACACAACATCCTCTCCGTGTGACATAGGTCAACCTTGTGTTTTATCACGGTCTAACTTGGCATAATCTGAGACTGTGGCGTGGGAGATTAATCAATCAGCCAACGGCCACATTAAACAGATTCCTTAATGAAGTGGGATCTTTACAGGGATTATAAGACCACCTGTGAGGTGCCACCTGGTCCACCCCTTTAATTGGCACGGATGGCAGCGCCGCCACCAGCCAGACACAGAGAGGGCACGGAGACGAGACGTCGGGGGGTGTCAAACCCATGCAAATGATGCCACTCTGTGTGTTGCGAGGACAAAAACAGCTCTGGGTGACACAGACTGAGCATCAAACTCTGTTCCTGCCAGCCTGGCAGTCTAAAACCCTGACAGAGCTCAACCAGACGTCTTGCAGCTGTGGTGGAACCGCTATGTCGCTAATGAACGCCGGGTCTGGAGAACATGTCACCATTGAGTAGTAGTACTCACCTCACAGAGACAATATACTGTCTGCTTTAGTCAAACTCTTCCTTCGTTAATGTTGCTTCCACTGATATTTCTAGGGAGTTTTTTTCCTAGGCACCGTGCTTCTACATCTGCATTGCTTGCTGTTTGGTGGGGGGTTTAGGCTGGGTTTCTGTACAGCACTTTGTGACATCGGCTGATGTAAGAAGGGCTCGATAAATACATTTGATTGATATGGTTCAATGAACGCATGGACACATTCACTGGCCACGGAGTATATTTAATTTAGTGGGACGGGAGTTCTCCTTTTCACTTAATCTGACAGGGTGATCGATGCTCTCCCACGGACACACATTCACTGGCCACGGAGTATATTTAATTTAGTGGGACGGGAGTTCTCCTTTTCACTTAATCTGACAGGGTGATCGATGCTCTCCCACGGACACACATTCACTGGCCACGGAGTATATTTAATTTAGTGGGACGGGAGTTCTCCTTTTCACTTAATCTGACAGGGTGATCGATGCTCTCCCACGGACACACAGTTCTGTCTAAGGGTTGTTGTTCTGTTCTAAGGGTTGTTGTTCTGTTCTAAGGGTTGTTGTTCTGGTCTAAGGGTTGTTGTTCTGGTCTAAGGGTTGTTGTTCTGTTCTAAGGGTTGTTGGTCTGGTCTAAGGGTTGTTGTTCTGTTCTAAGGGTTGTTGTTCTGTTCTAAGGGTTGTTGGTCTGGTCTAAGGGTTGTTGTTCTGTTCTAAGGGTTGTTGTTCTGGTCTAAGGGTTGTTGGTCTGTTCTAAGGGTTGTTGTTCTGGTCTAAGGGTTGTTGTTCTGGTCTAAGGGTCGTTGTTCTGGTCTAAGGGTTGTTGTTCTGTTCTTAGGGTTGTTGTTCTGTTCTAAGGGTTGTTGGTCTGGTCTAAGGGTTGTTGTTCTGTTCTAAGGGTTGTTGTTCTGTTCTAAGGGTTGTTGTTCTGTTCTAAGGGCTGTTGTTCTGTTTTAAGGGTTGTTGTTCTGGTCTAAGGGTTGTTGTTCTGTTCTAAGGGTTGTTGTTCTGTTCTAAGGGTTGTTGTTCTGTTCTAAGGGTTGTTGTTCTGGTCTAAGGGTTGTTGTTCTGTTCTAAGGGTTGTTGTTCTGGTCTAAGGGTTGTTGTTCTGTTCTAAGGGTTGTTGTTCTGTTCTAAGGGTTGTTGTTCTGTTCTAAGGGTTGTTGTTCTGTTCTAAGGGCTGTTGTTCTGGTCTAAGGGTTGTTGTTCTGTTCTAAGGGTTGTTGTTCTGTTCTACAGGTTGTTGTTCTGTTCTACAGGTTGTTGTTCTGTTCTAAGGGTTGTTGTTCTGTTCTAAGGGTTGTTGTTCTGTTCTAAGGGCTGTTGTTCTGTTTTAAGGGTTGTTGTTCTGTTCTAAGGGTTGTTGGTCTGGTCTAAGGGTTGTTGTTCTGTTCTAAGGGTTGTTGTTCTGGTCTAAGGGTTGTTGGTCTGTTCTAAGGGTTGTTGTTCTGGTCTAAGGGTTGTTGTTCTGGTCTAAGGGTTGTTGTTCTGGTCTAAGGGTTGTTGTTCTGTTCTTAGGGTTGTTGTTCTGTTCTAAGGGTTGTTGGTCTGGTCTAAGGGTTGTTGTTCTGGTCTAAGGGTTGTTGTTCTGTTCTTAGGGTTGTTGTTCTGGTCTAAGGGTTGTTGTTCTGGTCTAAGGGTTGTTGTTCTGGTCTAAGGGTTGTTGTTCTGTTCTAAGGGTTGTTGGTCTGGTCTAAGGGTTGTTGTTCTGTTCTAAGGGTTGTTGTTCTGTTCTAAGGGTTGTTGTTCTGCTCTAAGGTTTGTTGTTCTGTTCTAAGGGTTGTTGTTCTGTTCTAAGGGTTCTTGTTCTGTTCTAAGGGTTGTTGTTCTGTTCTAAGGGTTGTTGTTCTGCTCTAAGGGTTGTTGTTCTGTTCTAAGGGTTGTTGTTCTGCTCTAAGGGTTGTTGTTCTGGTCTAAGGGTTGTTGTTCTGTTCTAAGGGTTGTTGTTCTGGTCTAAGGGTTGTTGTTCTGTTCTAAGGGTTGTTGTTCTGTTCTAAGGGTTGTTGTTCTGTTCTAAGGGTTGTTGTTCTGTTCTAAGGGTTGTTGTTCTGGTCTAAGGGTTGTTGTTCTGGTCTAAGGGTTGTTGTTCTGGTCTAAGGGTTGTTGTTCTGGTCTAAGGGTTGTTGTTCTGTTCTAAGGGTTGTTGTTCTGTTCTAAGGGTTGTTGTTCTGTTCTAAGGGCTGTTGTTCTGTTTTAAGGGTTGTTGTTCTGGTCTAAGGGTTGTTGTTCTGTTCTAAGGGTTGTTGTTCTGTTCTAAGGGTTGTTGTTCTGTTCTAAGGGTTGTTGTTCTGGTCTAAGGGTTGTTGTTCTGTTCTAAGGGTTGTTGTTCTGGTCTAAGGGTTGTTGTTCTGTTCTAAGGGTTGTTGTTCTGTTCTAAGGGTTGTTGTTCTGTTCTAAGGGCTATTGTTCTGTTTTAAGGGTTGTTGTTCTGGTCTAAGGGTTGTTGTTCTGTTCTAAGGGTTGTTGTTCTGTTCTACAGGTTGTTGTTCTGTTCTACAGGTTGTTGTTCTGTTCTAAGGGTTGTTGTTCTGTTCTAAGGGTTGTTGTTCTGTTCTAAGGGCTATTGTTCTGTTTTAAGGGTTGTTGTTCTGGTCTAAGGGTTGTTGTTCTGTTCTAAGGGTTGTTGTTCTGTTCTACAGGTTGTTGTTCTGTTCTACAGGTTGTTGTTCTGTTCTAAGGGTTGTTGTTCTGTTCTAAGGGTTGTTGTTCTGTTCTAAGGGTTGTTGTTCTGTTCTAAGGGTTGTTGTTCTGTTCTAAGGGTTGTTGTTCTGTTCTAAGGTTGTGAGAGCAGGGAAACCCCACAGGACATGATGACTGTGATTCTAGCAGCACCCTGGAGTCGAGGTTGTATCTGGGACGGAGCTATTGTTGTCTGTAATTAGCAGTGTGTCAGTGTTTCAGGGTAGTCTGTGATTAGTGAGTGATGATCCAGTCCACATTCCTCCCTCACCCCCAGGACGTAAACGTGATTCCAGAGTGGTTGCCAAGGGGCCCAGGGAACAGGTCTGTTGGCGCAGCGAGGTGGCATCTTTCTGTTGTGCCATGTCTCTGCTCTGCCAAGAGAGGTGCCAAGGACAAGGCCGTCTGTCTGCTTTCTGACCCCTATACTCCAACTAGTTAGATTCTAACTCCTCTACTCCAACTAGTTAGATTCTAACTCCTCTACTCCAACTAACTAGATTCTAACCCCTCTACTCCAACTCACTAGATTCTAACTCCTCTACTCCAACTAACTAGATTCTAACTCCTCTACTCCAACTAACTAGATTCTAACTCCTCTACTCCAACTAACTAGTTTCTGACCTCTACTCCAACTAACTAGATTCTAACTCCTCTACAACTAACTAGATTCTAACCCCTCTACTCCAACTAACTAGATTCTAACCCCTCTACTCCAACTAACTAGATTCCAACTCCTCTACTCCAACTAACTAGATTCCAACTCCTCTACTCCAACTAACTAGATTCTAACTCCTCTACTCCAACTAACTAGATTCTAACTCCTCCACTCCAACTAACTAGATTTTGACCCCTATACCCCAACTAACCAGATTCTAACTCCTCTACTCCAACCAACTAGATTCTAACTCCTCCACTCCAACTAACTAGATTCTAACTCCTCCACTCCAACTAACTAGATTCTAACTCCTCTACTCCAACTAACTAGATTCTAACTCCTCCACTCCAACTAACTAGATTCTAACCCAACTAACTAGATTCTAACTCCTCCACTCCAACTAACTAGATTCTAACTCCTCCACTCCAACTAACTAGATTCTAACCCAACTAACTAGATTCTAACTCCTCTACTCCAACTAACTAGATTCTGACCTCTACTCCAACTAACTAGATTCTAACTCCTCTACTCCAACTAACTAGATTCTGACCTCTACTCCAACTAACTAGATTCTAACTCCTCTACTCCAACTAACTAGATTCTAACTCCTCTACTCCAACTAACTAGATTCTGACCTCTACTCCAACTAACTAGATTCTAACTACTCTATTCCAACTAACTAGATTCTAACTCCTCTACTCCAACTAACTAGATTCTAACCCCTCTACTCCAACTAACCAGATTCTAACTCCTCTACTCCAACTAACTAGATTCTAACTCCTCTACTCCAACTAACTCGATTCTAACCTCTACTCCAACTAACTAGATTCTAACCCCTCTATTCCAACTAACTAGATTCTAACTCCTCTACTCCAACTAACTAGATTCTAACTCCTCTACTCCAACTAACTAGATTCTAACTCCTCTACTCCAACTAACTAGATTCTAACCCAACTAACTAGATTCTAACTCCTCCACTCCAACTAACTAGATTCTAACTCCTCTACTCCAACTAGCTAGTTTCTGACCTCTACTCCAACTAACTAGATTCTAACTCCTCTACTCCAACTAACTAGATTCTAACTCCTCTACTCCAACTAACTAGATTCTAACTCCTATACTCCAACTAACTAGATTCTAACTCCTCTACTCCAACTAACTAGATTCTAACCCCTCTACTCCAACTAACTAGATTCTAACTCCTCTACTCCAACTAACTAGATTCTAACTCCTCTACTCCAACTAACTAGATTCTAACTCCTCTACTCCAACTAACTAGATTCTAACCCAACTAACTAGATTCTAACTCCTCCACTCCAACTAACTAGATTCTAACTCCTCTACTCCAACTAGCTAGTTTCTGACCTCTACTCCAACTAACTAGATTCTAACTCCTCTACTCCAACTAACTAGATTCTAACTCCTCTACTCCAACTAACTAGATTCTAACTCCTATACTCCAACTAACTAGATTCTAACTCCTATACTCCAACTAACTAGATTCTAACTCCTCTACTCCAACTAGCTAGTTTCTGACCTCTACTCCAACTAACTAGATTCTAACTCCTCTACTCCAACTAACTAGATTCTAACTCCTATACTCCAACTAACTAGATTCTAACTCCTCTACTCCAACTAACTAGATTCTAACTCCTCCACTCCAACTAACTAGATTCTAACTCCTCTACTCCAACTAACTAGATTCTAACTCCTCTACTCCAACTAACTAGATTCTAACTCCTATACTCCAACTAACTAGATTCTAACTCCTCCACTCCAACTAACTAGATTCTAACTCCTCTACTCCAACTAGCTAGTTTCTGACCTCTACTCCAACTAGCTAGATTCTAACTCCTCCACTCCAACTAGCTGGTTTCTGACCTCTACTCCAACTAGCTAGTTTCTGACCTCTACTCCAACTAGCTAGTTTCTGACCTCTACTCCAACTAGCTAGTTTCTGACCTCTACTCCAACTAGCTAGTTTCTGACCTCTACTCCAACTAGTTTCTGACCTCTACTCCAACTAGCTAGTTTCTGACCTCTACTCCAACTAGTTTCTGACCTCTACTCCAACTAGCTAGTTTCTGACCTCTACTCCAACTAGTTTCTGACCTCTACTCCAACTAGCTAGTTTCTGACCTCTACTCCAACTAGTTTCTGACCTCTACTCCAACTAGCTAGTTTCTGACCTCTACTCCAACTAGTTTCTGACCTCTACTCCAACTAGCTAGTTTCTGACCTCTACTCCAACTAGTTTCTGACCTCTACTCCAACTAGCTAGTTTCTGACCTCTACTCCAACTAGTTTCTGACCTCTACTCCAACTAGCTAGTTTCTGACCTCTACTCCAACTAGCTAGTTTCTGACCTCTACTCCAACTAGTTTCTGACCTCTACTCCAACTAGCTAGTTTCTGACCTCTACTCCAACTAGTTTCTGACCTCTACTCCAACTAACTAGATTCTAACCCAACTAACTAGATTCTAACTCCTCCACTCCAACTAACTAGATTCTAACTCCTCTACTCCAACTAGCTAGTTTCTGACCTCTACTCCAACTAACTAGATTCTAACTCCTCTACTCCAACTAACTAGATTCTAACTCCTCTACTCCAACTAACTAGATTCTAACTCCTATACTCCAACTAACTAGATTCTAACTCCTCTACTCCAACTAACTAGATTCTAACCCCTCTACTCCAACTAACTAGATTCTAACTCCTCTACTCCAACTAACTAGATTCTAACTCCTCTACTCCAACTAACTAGATTCTAACTCCTCTACTCCAACTAACTAGATTCTAACCCAACTAACTAGATTCTAACTCCTCCACTCCAACTAACTAGATTCTAACTCCTCTACTCCAACTAGCTAGTTTCTGACCTCTACTCCAACTAACTAGATTCTAACTCCTCTACTCCAACTAACTAGATTCTAACTCCTCTACTCCAACTAACTAGATTCTAACTCCTCTACTCCAACTAACTAGATTCTAACTCCTATACTCCAACTAACTAGATTCTAACTCCTATACTCCAACTAACTAGATTCTAACTCCTCTACTCCAACTAGCTAGTTTCTGACCTCTACTCCAACTAACTAGATTCTAACTCCTCTACTCCAACTAACTAGATTCTAACTCCTATACTCCAACTAACTAGATTCTAACTCCTCTACTCCAACTAACTAGATTCTAACTCCTCCACTCCAACTAACTAGATTCTAACTCCTCTACTCCAACTAACTAGATTCTAACTCCTCTACTCCAACTAGCTAGTTTCTGACCTCTACTCCAACTAACTAGATTCTAACTCCTCCACTCCAACTAACTAGATTCTAACTCCTCTACTCCAACTAGCTAGTTTCTGACCTCTACTCCAACTAGCTAGATTCTAACTCCTCCACTCCAACTAGCTGGTTTCTGACCTCTACTCCAACTAGCTAGTTTCTGACCTCTACTCCAACTAGCTAGTTTCTGACCTCTACTCCAACTAGCTAGTTTCTGACCTCTACTCCAACTAGCTAGTTTCTGACCTCTACTCCAACTAGTTTCTGACCTCTACTCCAACTAGCTAGTTTCTGACCTCTACTCCAACTAGCTAGTTTCTGACCTCTACTCCAACTAGCTAGTTTCTGACCTCTACTCCAACTAGTTTCTGACCTCTACTCCAACTAGCTAGTTTCTGACCTCTACTCCAACTAGTTTCTGACCTCTACTCCAACTAGCTAGTTTCTGACCTCTACTCCAACTAGTTTCTGACCTCTACTCCAACTAGCTAGTTTCTGACCTCTACTCCAACTAGTTTCTGACCTCTACTCCAACTAGCTAGTTTCTGACCTCTACTCCAACTAGTTTCTGACCTCTACTCCAACTAGCTAGTTTCTGACCTCTACTCCAACTAGTTTCTGACCTCTACTCCAACTAGCTAGTTTCTGACCTCTACTCCAACTAGTTTCTGACCTCTACTCCAACTAGCTAGTTTCTGACCTCTACTCCAACTAGCTAGTTTCTGACCTCTACTCCAACTAGTTTCTGACCTCTACTCCAACTAGCTAGTTTCTGACCTCTACTCCAACTAGTTTCTGACCTCTACTCCAACTAGCTAGTTTCTGACCTCTACTCCAACTAGCTAGTTTCTGACCTCTACTCCAACTAGCTAGTTTCTGACCTCTACTCCAACTAGCTAGTTTCTGACCTCTACTCCAACTAGCTAGTTTCTGACCTCTACTCCAACTAGCTAGTTTCTGACCTCTACTCCAACTAGTTTCTGACCTCTACTCCAACTAGCTAGTTTCTGACCTCTACTCCAACTAGCTAGTTTCTGACCTCTACTCCAACTAGTTTCTGAAAATAGAACTATGCGATAAAAAAAAAAAAAAAATAGACATACATCAAAATATAAAAACGAGAAGATGCAAACTAACGGCAGTCCTTCACGGTAAATGTGGATCCTGTGAACTATAAGAGATGGATCACACCCCCACCACCACCAAGCGTTGGTCTTGTTTTGAATGAAAGAAGAACCATCACTAATCCTGTCTCTGGATCAGTTACAAAGATGTTAAAGCCATTCTGCACCAAACCAAAGACCCTGCTGCCAGATCAGATCAGCTCCTTGATGTCTGTAGGAGACACAGAGACACTGATGATATGTTTTCTGTTTTGTCTTCTGAACCACAACTAGACGCCTTGACTTCAGCTGGAAATAAACCCAACAACAACTAAACCTAGTAGAGTTTCAGTAGGTCTCTGAACCACAACTAGACGCCTTGACTTCAGCTGGAAATAAACCCAACAACAACTAAACCTAGTAGAGTTTCAGTAGGTCTCTGAACCACAACTAGACGCCTTGACTTCAGCTGGAAATAAACCCAACAACAACTAAACCTCATAGAGTTTCAGTAGGTCTCTGAACCACAACTAGACGCCTTGACTTCAGCTGGAAATAAACCCAACAACAACTAAACCTAGTAGAGTTTCAGTAGGTCTCTGAACCACAACTAGACGCCTTGACTTCAGCTGGAAATAAACCCAACAACAACTAAACCTAGTAGAGTTTCAGTAAGTCTCTGAACCACAACTAGACGCCTTTACTTCAGCTGGAAATAAACCCAACAACAACTAAACCTAGTAGAGTTTCAGTAAGTCTCTGAACCACAACTAGACGCCTTGACTTCAGCTGGAAATAAACCCAACAACAACTAAACCTAGTCGAGTTTCAGTAAGTCTCTGAACCACAACTAGACGCCTTGACTTCAGCTGGAAATAAACCCAACAACAACTAAACCTAGTAGAGTTTCAGTAAGTCTCTGAACCACAACTAGACGCCTTGACTTCAGCTGGAAATAAACCCAACAACAACTAAACCTAGTCGAGTTTCAGTAAGTCTCTGAACCACAACTAGACGCCTTGACTTCAGCTGGAAATAAACCCAACAACAACTAAACCTAGTAGAGTTTCAGTAAGTCTCTGAACCACAACTAGACGCCTTGACTTCAGCTGGAAATAAACCCAACAACAACTAAACCTAGTAGAGTTTCAGTAAGTCTCTGAACCACAACTAGATGCCTTGACTTCAGCTGGAAATAAACCCAACAACAACTAAACCTAGTAGAGTTTCAGTAGGTCTCTGAACCACAACTAGACGCCTTGACTTCAGCTGGAAATAAACCCAACAACAACTACACCTAGTAGAGTTTCAATAGGGGTCTGAACCACAACTAGACGCCTTGACTTCAGCTGGAAATAAACCCAACAACAACTAAACCTAATAGAGTTTCAGTAAGTCAACTAAACCTAGTAGAGTTTCAGTAAGTCAACTAAACCTAGTAGAGTTTCAGTAAGTCAACTAAACCTAGTAGAGTTTCAGTAAGTCTCTGAACCACAACTAGATGCCTTGACTTCAGCTGGAAATAAACCCAACAACAATTAAACCTAGTAGAGTTTCAGTAGGTCTCTGAACCACAACTAGACCCCTTGACTTCAGCTGGAAATAAACCCAACAACAACTAAACCTAGTAGAGTTTCAGTAGGTCTCTGAACCACAACTAGACGCCTTGACTTCAGCTGGAAATAAACCCAACAACATCTAAACCTAGTAGAGTTTCAGTAGGTCTCTGAATCACAACTAGACGCCTTGACTTCAGCTGGAAATAAACCCAACAACAACTAAACCTAGTAGAGTTTCAGTAAGTCTCTGAACCACAACTAGATGCCTTGCCTTCAGCTGGAAATAAACCCAACAACAACTAAACCTAGTAGAGTTTCAGTAGGTCTCTGAACCACAACTAGACGCCTTGACTTCAGCTGGAAATAAACCCAACAACAACTACACCTAGTAGAGTTTCAATAGGGGTCTGAACCACAACTAGACGCCTTGACTTCAGCTGGAAATAAACCCAACAACAACTAAACCTAATAGAGTTTCAGTAAGTCAACTAAACCTAGTAGAGTTTCAGTAAGTCAACTAAACCTAGTAGAGTTTCAGTAAGTCTCTAAACCTACAAGTTTCAGATGCCTTGTCAACTAAACTAGTAGAGTTTCAGCTGGAAATAAACTTCAGCTGGAAACAACAATTAAACCTAGTAGAGTTTCAGTAGGTCTCTGAACCACAACTAGACCCCTTGACTTCAGCTGGAAATAAACCCAACAACAACTAAACCTAGTAGAGTTTCAGTAGGTCTCTGAACCACAACTAGACGCCTTGACTTCAGCTGGAAATAAACCCAACAACATCTAAACCTAGTAGAGTTTCAGTAGGTCTCTGAATCACAACTAGACGCCTTGACTTCAGCTGGAAATAAACCCAACAACAACTAAACCTAGTAGAGTTTCAGTAGGTCTCTGAACCACAACTAGACGCCTTGACTTCAGCTGGAAATAAACCCAACAACATCTAAACCTAGTAGAGTTTCAGTAGGTCTCTGAACCACAACTAGACGCCTTGACTTCAGCTGGAAATAAACCCAACAACAACTAAACCTAGTAGAGTTTCAGTAGGTCTCTGAACCACAACTAGACGCCTTGACTTCAGCTGGAAATAAACCCAACAACAACTAAACCTCATAGAGTTTCAGTATGTCTCTGAATCACAACTAGACGCCTTGACTTCAGCTGGAAATAAACCCAACAACAACTAAACCTAGTAGAGTTTCAGTAGGTCTCTGAATCACAACTAGACGCCTTGACTTCAGCTGGAAATAAACCCAACAACAACTAAACCTCATAGAGTTTCAGTAAGTCTCTGAACCACAACTAGACGCCTTGACTTCAGCTGGAAATAAACCCAACAACAACTAAACCTAGTCGAGTTTCAGTAAGTCTCTGAACCACAACTAGACGCCTTGACTTCAGCTGGAAATAAACCCAACAACAACTAAACCTAGTAGAGTTTCAGTATGTCTCTGAACCACAACTAGACGCCTTGACTTCAGCTGGAAATAAACCCAACAACAACTAAACCTAGTAGAGTTTCAGTAAGTCTCTGAACCACAACTAGATGCCTTGACTTCAGCTGGAAATAAACCCAACAACAACTAAACCTAGTAGAGTTTCAGTAGGTCTCTGAACCACAACTAGACGCCTTGACTTCAGCTGGAAATAAACCCAACAACAACTAAACCTAATAGAGTTTCAGTAAGTCAACTAAACCTAGTAGAGTTTCAGTAAGTCAACTAAACCTAGTAGAGTTTCAGTAAGTCAACTAAACCTAGTAGAGTTTCAGTAAATCAACTAATCCTAGTAGAGTTTCAGTAAGTCAACTAAACCTAGTAGAGTTTCAGTAAGTCAACTAAACCTAGTAGAGTTTCAGTAAGTCAACTAAACCTAGTAGAGTTTCAGTAAGTCAACTAAACCTAGTAGAGTTTCAGTAAGTCAACTAAACCTAGTAGAGTTTCAGTAGGTCTCTGAACCACAACTAGACGCCTTGACTTCAGCTGGAAATAAACCCAACAACATCTAAACCTAGTAGAGTTTCAGTAGGTCTCTGAATCACAACTAGACGCCTTGACTTCAGCTGGAAATAAACCCAACAACAACTAAACCTAGTAGAGTTTCAGTAGGTCTCTGAACCACAACTAGACGCCTTGACTTCAGCTGGAAATAAACCCAACAACATCTAAACCTAGTAGAGTTTCAGTAGGTCTCTGAACCACAACTAGACGCCTTGACTTCAGCTGGAAATAAACCCAACAACAACTAAACCTAGTAGAGTTTCAGTAGGTCTCTGAACCACAACTAGACGCCTTGACTTCAGCTGGAAATAAACCCAACAACAACTAAACCTCATAGAGTTTCAGTATGTCTCTGAATCACAACTAGACGCCTTGACTTCAGCTGGAAATAAACCCAACAACAACTAAACCTAGTAGAGTTTCAGTAGGTCTCTGAATCACAACTAGACGCCTTGACTTCAGCTGGAAATAAACCCAACAACAACTAAACCTCATAGAGTTTCAGTAAGTCTCTGAACCACAACTAGACGCCTTGACTTCAGCTGGAAATAAACCCAACAACAACTAAACCTAGTCGAGTTTCAGTAAGTCTCTGAACCACAACTAGACGCCTTGACTTCAGCTGGAAATAAACCCAACAACAACTAAACCTAGTAGAGTTTCAGTATGTCTCTGAACCACAACTAGACGCCTTGACTTCAGCTGGAAATAAACCCAACAACAACTAAACCTAGTAGAGTTTCAGTAAGTCTCTGAACCACAACTAGATGCCTTGACTTCAGCTGAAATAAACCCAACAACAACTAAACCTAGTAGAGTTTCAGTAGGTCTCTGAACCACAACTAGACGCCTTGACTTCAGCTGGAAATAAACCCAACAACAACTAAACCTAATAGAGTTTCAGTAAGTCAACTAAACCTAGTAGAGTTTCAGTAAGTCAACTAAACCTAGTAGAGTTTCAGTAAGTCAACTAAACCTAGTAGAGTTTCAGTAAGTCAACTAATCCTAGTAGAGTTTCAGTAAGTCAACTAAACCTAGTAGAGTTTCAGTAAGTCAACTAAACCTAGTAGAGTTTCAGTAAGTCAACTAAACCTAGTAGAGTTTCAGTAAGTCAACTAAACCTAGTAGAGTTTCAGTAAGTCAACTAAACCTAGTAGAGTTTCAGTAAGTCAACTAAACCTAGTAGAGTTTCAGTAAGTCAACTAAACCTAGTAGAGTTTCAGTAAGTCAACTAAACCTAGTAGAGTTTCAGTAAGTCAACTAAACCTAGTAGAGTTTCAGTAAGTCAACTAAACCTAGTAGAGTTTCAGTAAGTCAACTAAACCTAATAGAGTTTCAGTAAGTCAACTAAACCTAGTAGAGTTTCAGTAAGTCAACTAAACCTAGTAGAGTTTCAGTAAGTCAACTAAACCTAGTAGAGTTTCAGTAAGTCAACTAAACCTAGTAGAGTTTCAGTAAGTCAACTAAACCTAGTAGAGTTTCAGTAGGTCTCTGAACTGTATAACGAGAATGTTCCAATAAGATTTCAGACACGGTGACTGTCGATGATAGAGTCCCCCTCCGCCCTAATCAGGAAGTCCTTTTGACACTAACTATCCCATCATGCCTCTCACCCAGGGCTTTCATCAGGTGTACGGTCTCTGTTTTGCCAAGAGAGATCGTCAACTGTTCAGCCTCCTCCTCCTCTTCCCTCCCAGCCAGTCAGACGGACCAGACCATTCCACTAACAGACTATCTCTCTTCAAGACTATCAGTCACTAATGTGTTTCACAGGGCTTCAGATGGCCTGCGAGTCCCTCCAAAATGTAAAACTGTCAAAATGCTGCTCTCGTCATATTAATTCAGCTCATTTCCCATGGCTTTGTGACAGAGACATTACACCAACACACCACGTTCTGGTTGAATTCAGCTCAATTCCCATGGCTGTGTGACAGAGACATTACACCATCACCTCACCACGTTCTGGTTGAATTCAGCTCATTTCCCAGGGCTGTGTGACAGAGATATTATACCAACACCTCACCACGTTCTGGTTGAATCCAGCTCATTTCCCATGGCTGTGTGACAGAGATATTACACCAACACATCACCACGTTCTGGTTGCAGCTGGAAGTTACAGGTGACATCATTTTGATGAACTCTATGGTTCACATGATACCTTCTCTAAGACACAATACCATCCCTGAGCCTGGGAGTCAGTCTTCTCTCTGGGTGCCTTCGTTAGACAGAGTGCTGCTCAACTCTATGGTTCTCATGATATATTCTCTAAGACACAATACCATCCCTGAGCCTGGGAGTCAGTCTTCTCTCTGGGTGCCTTCGTTAGACAGAGTGCTGCTCAACTCTATGGTTCTCATGATATATTCTCAAAGACACAATACCATCTCTGAGCCTGGGAGTCAGTTCTCTCTGGGTGCCTTCGTTAGACAGAGTCCTGGTCAACATGACACCTTCTCTAAGACACAATACCATCCCTGAGCCTGGGAGTCAGTCTTCTCTCTGGGTGCCTTCGTTAGACAGAGTGCTGCTCAACTCTATGGTTCTCATGATATATTCTCAAAGACACAATACCATCTCTGAGCCTGGGAGTCAGTTCTCTCTGGGTGCCTTCGTTAGACAGAGTCCTGGTCAACATGACACCTTCTCTAAGACACAATACCATCCCTGAGCCTGGGAGTCAGTCTTCTCTCTGGGTGCCTTCGTTAGACAGAGTGCTGCTCAACTCTATGGTTCTCATGATATATTCTCAAAGACACAATACCATCTCTGAGCCTGGGAGTCAGTTCTCTCTGGGTGCCTTCGTTAGACAGAGTCCTGGTCAACATGACACCTTCTCTAAGACACAATACCATCTCTGAGCCTGGGAGTCAGTTCTCTCTGGGTGCCTTCGTTAGACAGAGTCCTGGTCAACATGATACCTTCTCTAAGACACAATACCATCCCTGAGCCTGGGAGTCAGTCTTCTCTCTGGGTGCCTTCGTCAGACAGAGTGCTGAACAACATGATACATTAAACATCCAGTAAGTTGTTGTGGAGGCCAAAGCAACTATAGCGCAACTCTGCAATTGTGTGCAAGTTGCTTCCTGCAAAATCGTCCCGAAGAAACCATAATAGCTTTGCTCTCCATTAAAGAATCGACGACTTAAACAGTTTACCGTATCTACAATTAAACGGTCAAATCTCTTACGCTTTAAAAACACAAAGTGCCAACATTATTCAAATCCTAGTAAAGTTATTTTAAAGTCACGACAATGTCATTAACAGTAATTATGCAGTGATTATCAAAGCAGATCTTTCCCCGTCTGACGGTGTGTGAGAGTTTATACTCCGGGACCTGATGCTAACATTTGAAAGTGTAGAGCTCAGTTGACCCGGTGTTAAAAACCAGAGGCACAGTTAGCTCAGTCTGCCCGTCTTACGTAAGGTAACTCTGACAGCAGACGCCTCCTGACTACAGAGAACTGTTGTGTTTTTGATCAGTGATTATCTCTCTCATGTTCAGAGGAAGATGGAAACCTCTGCTGAAGCTGTTAACCAAAAGCGCTGGATGTGGGAGACATGCCCCAGGGTCTCAGCTTTTCACCCTGAGTCTCCTTACACTGTATGAAAGATAAAGACTCCTGCCAACTACTAAACCCCACTCATCATGCATAACCCAGCCCTTCTCAGGGAGACAGAGAGAGGAGAGAGAGAGAGAGAGAGAGAGAGAGAGAGAGAGAGAGAGAGAGAGAGAGAGAGAGAGAGAGAGAGACAGAGAGAGAGAGAGACAGAGAGAGAGAGAGAGAGAGAGAGAGAGAGAGAGAGAGAGAGACAGAGAGAGAGAGAGAGAGAGAGAGAGAGAGAGAGAGAGAGAGAGAGAGAGAGAGAGAAAGTGAGAAAGTGAGAGAGAGAGACAGAGAGAGAGAGAGAGAGAGAGAGAGAGAGAGAGAGAGAGAGAGAGAGAGAGAGAGAGAGAGAGAGAGAGAGAGAGAGAGAGAGAGAGAGAGAGAGAGAGAGAGAGAGAGAGAGAGAGAGAGAGAGAGAGAGAGACAGAGAGAGAGAGAGAGAGAGAGAGAGAGAGAGAGAGAAAGAGAGAAAGTGAGAGAGAGAGAGATAATATGACATTTGTAATGTCTTTATTGTTTTGAAACTTCTGTATGTGTAATGTTTACTGTTCATTTTTATTGCTTATTTCACTTTATATATTCACTTTATATATTATCTACCTCACTTGCTTTGGCAATGTTAACACATGTTTCCCATGCCAATAAAGCCCTTGAATTGAATTGAATTGAAATGAATTGAGAGAGAGAGAGAAAGAGCGAGAGAGAGAGAGAGAAAGTGAGAAAGAGAGAAAGAGAGAAAGAGACAGAGAGAGAGAGAGAGAGAGAGAGAGAGAGAGAGAGAGAGAGAGAGAGAGAGAGAGAGAGAGAGAGAGAGAGAGAGAGAGAGAGAGAAAGAGAGAGAGGGGGGCTTGTATAAAGGTGAAGAGGTAGAATTCACTATTAATCAGAGCTGAAATAAGCAGTAATGTTGATCCATGTAGTGTAATGCTCTGTTCATAGAGACGAAGACTGTTATTAGTGTGATCAGCTAGAGGGCATTCCCCACACCACCCTGCTACCTGCTACCTGCCTTAACTCTGCCTCCTCACTACACCACCCTGCTACCTGCTACCTGCCTTAACTCTGCCTCCCCACTACACCACCCTGCTACCTGCCTTAACTCTGCCTCCTCACTACACCACCCTGCTACCTGCTACCTGCTACCTGCCTTAACTCTGCCTCCTCACTACACCACCCCACTACCTGCCTTAACTCTGCCTCCCCACTACACCACCCTGCTACCTGCCTTAACTCTGCCTCCTCACTACACCACCCTGCTACCTGCTACCTGCTACCTGCCTTAACTCTGCCTCCTCACTACACCACCCTGCTACCTGCTACCTGCCTTAACTCTGTCTCCCCACTACACCACCCTGCTACCTGCTACCTGCTACCTGCCTTAACTCTGCCTCCTCACTACACCACCCTGCTACCTACCTTAACTCTGCCTCCTCACTACACCACCCTGTTACCTGCCTTAACTCTGCCTCCTCACCACCCTGCTACCTACCTTAACTCTGCCTCCTCACTACACCACCCTGCTACCTACCTTAACTCTGCCTCCTCACTACACCACCCTGCTACCTGCCTTAACTCTGCCTCCTCACTACACCACCCTGCTACCTGCCTTAACTCTGCCTCCTCACTACACCACCCTGCTACCTGCTACCTGCCTTAACTCTGCCTCCTCACTACACCACCCTGCTACCTGCCTTAACTCTGCCTCCTCACTACACCACCCTGCTACCTGCCTTAACTCTGACTCCTCACTACACCACCCTGCTACCTGCCTTAACTCTGACTCCTCACTACACCACCCTGCTACCAGCCTTAACTCTGCCTCCTCACTACACCACCCTGCTACCTACCTTAACTCTGCCTCCTCACTACACCACCCTGCTACCTGCCTTAACTCTGCCTCCTCACTACACCACCCTGCTACCTGCCTTAACTCTGCCTCCTCACTACACCACCCTGCTACCTGCTACCTGCCTTAACTCTGCCTCCTCACTACACCACCCTGCTACCTGCCTTAACTCTGCCTCCTCACTACACCACCCTGCTACCTGCCTTAACTCTGACTCCTCACTACACCACCCTGCTACCAGCCTTAACTCTGCCTCCTCACTACACCACCCTGCTACCTGCCTTAACTCTGCCTCCTCACTACACCACCCTGCTACCTACCTTAACTCTGCCTCCTCACTACACCACCCTGCTACCTGCCTTGACTCTGCCTCCTCACTACACCACCCTGCTACCTGCCTTAACTCTGCCTCCTCACTACACTACCCTGCTACCTGCCTTAACTCTGCTTCCTCACTACACCACCCTGCTACCTGCCTTAACTCTGCCTCCTCACTACACCACCCTGCTAACTGCCTTTACTCTGCCTCCTCACTACACCACCCTGCTACCTGCCTTAACTCTGCCTCCTCACTACACCACCCTGCTAACTCTGCCTCCTCACTACACCACCCTGCTACCTGCCTTAACTCTGCCTCCTCACTACACCACCCTGCTAACTCTGCCTCCTCACCACACCACCCTGCTACCTACCTTAACTCTGCCTCCTCACTACACCACCCTGCTACCTGCCTTAACTCTGCCTCCTCACCATACCACCCTGCTACCTACCTTAACTCTGACTCCTCACTACACCACCCTGCTAACTCTGCCTCCTCACTACACCACCCTGCTACCTGCCTTAACTCTGTCTCCTCACTACACGACCCTGCTACCTGCCTTAACTCTGCCTCCTCACTACACCACCCTGCTACCTGCCTTAACTCTGCCTCCTCACTACACCACCCTGCTACCTGCTACCTGCCTTAACTCTGCCTCCTCACTACACCACCCTGCTACCTGCCTTAACTCTGCCTCCTCACTACACCACCCTGCTACCTGCTACCTGCCTTAACTCTGCCTCCTCACTACACCACCCTGCTACCTGCCTTAACTCTGCCTCCTCACTACACCACCCTGCTACCTGCCTTAACTCTGCCTCCTCACTACACCACCCTGCTACCTGCCTTAACTCTGCCTCCTCACTACACCACCCTGCTAACTCTGCCTCCTCACCACACCACCCTGCTACCTACCTTAACTCTGCCTCCTCACTACACCACCCTGCTACCTGCCTTAACTCTGCCTCCTCACTACACCACCCTGCTACCTGCCTTAACTCTGCCTCCTCACTACACCACCCTGCTACCTGCCTTAACTCTGCCTCCTCACTACACCACCCTGCTAACTCTGCCTCCTCACCACACCACCCTGCTACCTACCTTAACTCTGCCTCCTCACTACACCACCCTGCTACCTGCCTTAACTCTGCCTCCTCACTACACCACCCTGCTACCTGCCTTAACTCTGCCTCCTCACTACACCACCCTGCTACCTGCCTTAACTCTGCCTCACTACACCACCCTGCTACCTGCCTTAACTCTGCCTCCTCACTACACCAACCTGCTACCTGCCTTAACTCTGTCTCCTCACTACCACCACCCTGCTACCTGCCTTAACTCTGCCTCCTCACTACCACCACCCTGCTACCTGCCTTAACTCTGCCTCCTCACTACACCACCCTGCTACCTGCCTTAACTCTGTCTCCTCACTACACCACCCTGCTAACTGCCTTAACTCTGCCTCCTCACCACCCTGCTACCGGCTACCTGCCTTAACTCTGCCTCCTCACTACACCACCCTGCTACCTGCCTTAACTCTGCCTCCTCACTACACCACCCTGCTACCTGCCTTAACTCTGCCTCCTCACTACACCACCCTGCTACCTGCCTTAACTCTGCCTCCTCACTACACCACCCTGCTACCTGCCTTAACTCTGCCTCCTCACCACCCTGCTACCTGCCTTAACTCTGCCTCCTCACTACACCACCCTGCTACCTACCTTAACTCTGCCTCCTCACTACACCACCCTGCTACCTGCCTTAACTCTGCCTCACTACACCACCCTGCTACCTGCCTTAACTCTGCCTCCTCACCACCCTGCTACCTGCCTTAACTCTGCCTCCCCACTACACCACCCTGCTACCTGCTACCTGCTACCTGCCTTAACTCTGCCTCCTCACTACACCACCCTGGTACCTGCCTTAACTCTGCCTCCTCACTACACCACCCTGCTACCTGCTACCTACCTTAACTCTGTCTCCTCACTACACCACCCTGCTACCTGCCTTAACTCTGCCTCCTCACTACACCACCCTGCTACCTGCCTTAACTCTGCCTCCTCACTACACCACCCTGCTACCTGCCTTAACTCTGCCTCCTCACTACACCACCCTGCTACCTACCTTAACTCTGCCTCCTCACTACACCACCCTGCTACCTGCCTTAACTCTGCCTCCTCACCACCCTGCTACCTGCCTTAACTCTGCCTCCTCACTACACCACCCTGCTACCTGCCTTAACTCTGCCTCCTCACTACACCACCCTGCTACCTGCTACCTGCCTTAACTCTGCCTCCTCACTACACCACCCTGCTACCTGCCTTAACTCTGCCTCCTCACTACACCACCCTGCTAACTCTGCCTCCTCACTACACCACCCTGCTACCTGCCTTAACTCTGCCTCCTCACTACACCACCCTGCTACCTACCTTAACTCTGCCTCCTCACTACACCACCCTGCTACCTGCCTTAACTCTGCCTCCTCACCACCCTGCTACCTGCCTTAACTCTGCCTCCTCACTACACCACCCTGCTACCTGCCTTAACTCTGCCTCCTCACTACACCACCCTGCTACCTGCTACCTGCCTTAACTCTGCCTCCTCACTACACCACCCTGCTACCTGCCTTAACTCTGCCTCCTCACTACACCACCCTGCTACCTACCTTAACTCTGCCTCCCCACCCTCTTTCAGACATACCTGGGAAATTATCTACTAATTATCTACTAAATATGTTTGCTCATGTCTGAGGAACAGCTCACGAGTCTCTTTCCATTTTCCTCTGAGGGGGAGCTTAGACCAACAGCTTATCTCAAAGAGCTCATTATTTTAATAGCAGTAATTATGTATTTTGCTGCTTTTTATGTGAGTTTCATTAGGATAGAGTTCTGTTAGTGTAGGGTTAGGGTAGGGTTAGGGTTCTGATGTTAGGGTAGGGTTAGGGTTCTGATGATAGGGTAGGGTTAGGGTTCTGATGTTAGGGTAGGGTTAGCGTTCTGATGTTAGAGGAGGGTTAGGGTTCTGATGTTAGGGTAGGGTTAGGGTAGGGTTAGGGTTCTGATGTTAGGGGAGGGTTAGGGTAGGGTTAGGGTTCTGATGTTAGAGGAGGGTTAGGGTTCTGATGTTAGTGTAGGGTTAGGGTTCTGATGTTAGTGTAGGGTTAGGGTAGGGTTAGGGTTCTGATGTTAGGGTAGGGTTAGGGTTCTGATGTTAGGGTAGGGTTAGGGTAGGGTTAGGGTTCTGATGTTAGGGTAGGGTTAGGGTTCTGATGTTAGTGTAGGGTTAGGGTTCTGATGTTAGTGTAGGGTTAGGGTTCTGATGTTAGTGTAGGGTTAGGGTTCTGATGTTAGTGTAGGGTTAGGGTTCTGATGTTAGTGTAGGGTTAGGGTTCTGATGTTAGTGTAGGGTTAGGGTTCTGATGTTAGGGGAGGGTTAGGGTTCTGATGTTAGTGTAGGGTTAGGGTTCTGATGTTAGGGTAGGGTTAGGGTTCTGATGTTAGGGTAGGGTTAGGGTTCTGATGTTAGTGTAGGTTTAGGGTTCTGATGTTAGTGTAGGGTTAGGGTTCTGATGTTAGGGTAGGGTTAGGGTTCTGATGTTAGGGTAGGGTTAGGGTTCTGATGTTAGGGTAGGGTTAGGGTTCTGATGTTAGGGTAGGGTTAGCGTTCGGAAGATAGGGTAGGGTTAAGGTTCTGATGTTAGGGTAGGGTTAGGGTAGGGTTAAGGTTCTGATGTTAGGGTAGGTTTAGGGTAGGGTTAAGGTTCTGATGTTAGGGTAGGGTTAGGGTTCTGATGTTAGTGTAGGGTTAGGGTTCTGATGTTAGGGTAGGGTTAGGGTTCTGATGTTAGGGTAGGGTTAGCGTTCGGAAGATAGGGTAGGGTTAAGGTTCTGATGTTAGGGGAGGGTTAGGGTTCTGATGTTAGGGTAGGGTTAGGGTTCTGATGTTAGGGGAGGGTTAGGGTTCTGATGTTAGGGTAGGGTTAGGGTTCTGATGTTAGGGTAGGGTTAGGGTTCTGATGTTAGGGTAGGGTTAGCGTTCGGAAGATAGGGTAGGGTTAAGGTTCTGATGTTAGGGTAGGGTTAGGGTAGGGTTAAGGTTCTGATGTTAGGGTAGGTTTAGGGTAGGGTTAAGGTTCTGATGTTAGGGTAGGGTTAGGGTTCTGATGTTAGTGTAGGGTTAGGGTTCTGATGTTAGGGTAGGGTTAGGGTTCTGATGTTAGGGTAGGGTTAGCGTTCGGAAGATAGGGTAGGGTTAAGGTTCTGATGTTAGGGGAGGGTTAGGGTTCTGATGTTAGGGTAGGGTTAGGGTTCTGATGTTAGGGGAGGGTTAGGGTTCTGATGTTAGGGGAGGGTTAGGGTTCTGATGTTAGGGGAGGGTTAGGGTTCTGATGTTAGGGGAGGGTTAGGGTTCTGATGTTAGGGGAGAGTTAGGGTTCTGATGTTAGAGGAGGGTTAGGGTTCTGATGTTAGGGGAGGGTTAGGGTTCTGATGTTAGGGTTTGTTTAGGGTTCTGATGTTAGGGTCAGGTTAGGGTTCTGATGTTAGGGTTTGTTTAGGGTTTTGATGTTAGGGTAGGGTTAGGGTTCTGATGTTGGGGTAGGGTTAGGGTTCTGGTGTTAGGGTAGGGTTAGGGTTCTGATGTTAGAGGAGGGTTAGGGTTCTGATGTTAGGGGAGGGTTAGGGTTCTGATGTTAGGGTTTGTTTAGGGTTCTGATGTTAGGGTCAGGTTAGGGTTCTGATGTTAGGGTTTGTTTAGGGTTTTGATGTTAGGGTAGGGTTAGGGTTCTGATGTTGGGGTAGGGTTAGGGTTCTGGTGTTAGGGTAGGGTTAGGGTTCTGATGTTAGGGTAGGGTTAGGGTTCTGATGTTGGGGTAGGGTTAGGGTTCTGGTGTTAGGGTAGGGTTAGGGTTCTGATGTTAGGTTAGGGTTAGGGTTCTGATGTTAGGGTAGGGTTAACTCTAAACACCAAGGACTCAATGCAATGGTATTACACTGAGGTTATGGGAGCTTATCATCAAATCTTCCCTGCTTTTCTTGTATTATTCATTAGGGGCTCCCCTCTCCTCCCTCCCCCAGGCCCAGGGATCAGTAGGGTGGAGCTGGGGAGGGAGGAGAGGGGGAGTCTGGGGAGGAGATTTGGGGATTTCTTTGTTTCTCATCACAGTGAGGGTAACTCTGCCAGCAAGATCACGGGCCTCTTGTCCCCGAGGACGGACCTGGCACTGAGAGACATAGAGAAAGAGGAGAGGAGAGGAGAGGAGAGGAGAGGAGAGGAGAGGAGAGGAGAGGAGAGGAGAGGATCATGTTGGCCTGTCCGTATTAATGAGACACAGCTGGTCTGATGTAAAGACAGAAACAATCTGATGGAGACTCAGCCAGGGAGGACAATACATTATCTACTATCAGACTGTTTCAGACAGGCAGGACAATACATTATCTATTATCAGACTGTTTCAGACAGGCAGGACAATACATTATCTATTATCAGACTGTTTCAGAGAGGCAGGACAATACATTATCTACTATCAGACTGTTTCAGAGAGGCAGGACAATACATTATCTACTATCAGACTGTTTCAGACAGGCAGGACAATACATTATCTATTATCAGACTGTTTCAGAGAGGCAGGACAATACATTATCTACTATCAGACTGTTTCAGACAGGCAGGACAATACATTATCTATTATCAGACTGTTTCAGACAGGCAGGACAATACATTATCTATCTTGTCTGACTTTAACACTGTAACACTGTAACACAGCCCTGATGTCTGACTTTAACACTGTAACACAGCCCTGATGTCTGACTGTAACACTGTAACACAGCCCTGATACAGCCCTGATGTCTGACTGTAACACTGTAACACAGCCCTGATGTCTGACTTTAACACTGTAACACAGCCCTGATACAGTCCTGATGTCTGACTGTAACACTGTAACACAGCCCTGATACAGCCCTGATGTCTGACTGTAACACTGTAACACAGCCCTGATACAGTCCTGATGTCTGACTTTAACACTGTAACACAGCCCTGATGTCTGACTGTAACACTGTAACACAGCCCTGATACAGCCCTGATGTCTGACTGTAACACTGTAACACAGCCCTGATACAGCCCTGATGTCTGACTGTAACACTGTAACACAGCCCTGATGTCTGACTGTAACACTGTAACACAGCCCTGATACAGTCCTGATGTCTGACTTTAACACTGTAACACAGCCCTGATGTCTGACTGTAACACTGTAACACAGCCCTGATGTCTGACTGTAACACTGTAACACAGCCCTGATGTCTGACTGTAACACTGTAACACAGCCCTGATACAGCCCTGATGTCTGACTGTAACACTGTAACACAGCCCTGATGTCTGACTGTAACACTGTAACACAGCCCTGATGTCTGACTTTAACACTGTAACACAGCCCTGATACAGCCCTGATGTCTGACTGTAACACTGTAACACAGCCCTGATGTCTGACTTTAACACTGTAACACAGCCCTGATACAGCCCTGATGTCTGACTGTAACACTGTAACACAGCCCTGATACAGCCCTGATGTCTGACTGTAACACTGTAACACAGCCCTGATGTCTGACTGTAACACTGTAACACAGCCCTGATGTCTGACTGTAACACTGTAACACAGCCCTGATGTCTGACTGTAACACTGTAACACAGCCCTGATACAGCCCTGATGTCTGACTGTAACACTGTAACACAGCCCTGATGTCTGACTGTAACACTGTAACACAGCCCTGATGTCTGACTTTAACACTGTAACACAGCCCTGATACAGCCCTGATGTCTGACTGTAACACTGTAACACAGCCCTGATACAGCCCTGATGTCTGACTGTAACACTGTAACACAGCCCTGATGTCTGCCTGTAACACTGTAACACAGCCCTGATACAGTCCTGATGTCTGACTTTAACACTGTAACACAGCCCTGATACAGTCCTGATGTCTGACTGTAACACTGTAACACAGCCCTGATACAGCCCTGATGTCTGACTGTAACACTGTAACACAGCCCTGATACAGCCCTGATGTCTGACTGTAACACTGTAACACAGCCCTGATGTCTGCCTGTAACACTGTAACACAGCCCTGATACAGTCCTGATGTCTGACTGTAACACTGTAACACAGCCCTGATGTCTGACTGTAACACTGTAACACAGCCCTGATACAGCCCTGATGTCTGACTGTAACACTGTAACACAGCCCTGATGTCTGACTGTAACACTGTAACACAGCCCTGATACAGTCCTGATGTCTGACTTTAACACTGTAACACAGCCCTGATGTCTGACTGTAACACTGTAACACAGCCCTGATGTCTGACTGTAACACTGTAACACAGCCCTGATGTCTGACTGTAACACTGTAACACAGCCCTGATACAGCCCTGATGTCTGACTGTAACACTGTAACACAGCCCTGATGTCTGACTGTAACACTGTAACACAGCCCTGATGTCTGACTTTAACACTGTAACACAGCCCTGATACAGCCCTGATGTCTGACTGTAACACTGTAACACAGCCCTGATGTCTGACTTTAACACTGTAACACAGCCCTGATACAGCCCTGATGTCTGACTGTAACACTGTAACACAGCCCTGATGTCTGACTGTAAACACAGCCCTGACACAGCCCTGATGTCTGACTTTAACACTGTAACACAGCCCTGATACAGCCCTGATGTCTGACTGTAACACTGTAACACAGCCCTGATGTCTGACTGTAACACTGTAACACAGCCCTGATACAGATACCCTGATGTCTGACTGTAACACTGTAACACAACACAGCCCTGATGTCTGACTGTAACACTGTAACACAGCCCTGATGTCTCTTAACACTGTAAACAGCCCTGATACAGCCCTGAACTGTAACACTGTAACACAGCCCTGATGTCTGACTGTAACACTGTAACACAGCCCCTGATGTCTGACTGTAACACTGTAACACAGCCCTGATACAGCCCTGATGTCTGACTGTAACACTGTAACACAGCCCTGATGTCTGACTGTAACACTGTAACACAGCCCTGATGTCTGACTTAACACTGTAACACAGCCCTGATACAGCCCTGATGTCTGACTGTAACACTGTAACACAGTCCCTGATACAGCCCTGATGTCTGACTGTAACACTGTAACACAGCCCTGATGTCTGACTGTAACACTGTAACACAGCCCTGATACAGTCCTGATGTCTGACTTTAACACTGTAACACAGCCCTGATACAGTCCTGATGTCTGACTGTAACACTGTAACACAGCCCTGATACAGCCCTGATGTCTGACTGTAACACTGTAACACAGCCCCCTGATGTCTGACTGTAACACTGTAACACAGCCCTGATGTCTGCCTGTAACACTGTAACACAGCCCTGATACAGTCCTGATGTCTGACTGTAACACTGTAACACAGCCTGATGTCTGAGCCTGATGTCTGACTGTAACACTGTAACACAGCCCTGATACAGCCCCCCCTGATGTCTGACTGTAACACTGTAACACAGCCCTGATGTCTGACTGTAACACTGTAACACAGCCCTGATACAGCCCTGATGTCTGACTTAACACTGTAACACAGCCCTGATGTCTGACTGTAACACTGTAACACAGCCCTGATGTCTGACTGTAACACTGTAACACAGCCCTGATGTCTGACTGTAACACTGTAACACAGCCTGATGTCTGACTGTAACACTGTAACACACTGTAACACTGTAACACAGCCCTGATACAGCCCTGATGTCTGACTGTAACACTGTAACACAGCCCTGATGTCTGACTTTAACACTGTAACACAGCCCTGATACAGCCCTGATGTCTGACTGTAACACTGTAACACAGCCCTGATACAGCCCTGATGTCTGACTGTAACACAGCCCTAATACAGCCCTGATGTCTGACTTTAACACTGTAACACAGCCCCTGATACAGCCCTGATGTCTGACTGTAACACTGTAACACAGCCCTGATACAGCCCTGATGTCTGACTGTAACACTGTAACACAGCCCTGATGTCTGACTGTAACACTGTAACACAGCCCTGAGCCCTGTCTGACTGTAACACTGTAACACAGCCCTGATACAGCCCTGATGTCTGACTGTAACACTGTAACACAGCCCTGATGTCTGACTGTAACACTGTAACACAGCCCTGATGTCTGACTGTAACACTGTAACACAGCCCCCTGACTGTAACACAGCCCTAACACAGCCCTGATGTCTGACTGTAACACTGTAACACAGCCCTGATACAGCAGCCCTGATGTCTGACTGTAACACTGTAACACAGCCCTGATGTCTGACTGTAACACTGTAACACAGCCCTGATACAGATACAGCCCTGATGTCTGACTGTAACACTGTAACACAGCCCTGATACAGTCCTGATGTCTGACTGTAACACTGTAACACAGCCCTGATACAGCCCTGATGTCTGACTGTAACACTGTAACACAGCCCTGATACAGCCCTGATGTCTGACTGTAACACTGTAACACAGCCCTGATGTCTGACTGTAACACTGTAACACAGCCCTGATACAGTCCTGATGTCTGACTGTAACACTGTACACAGCCCTGATACAGCCCTGATGTCTGACTGTAACACTGTAACACAGCCCTGATACAGCCCTGATGTCTGACTGTAACACTGTAACACAGCCCTGATGTCTGACTGTAACACTGTAACACAGCCCTGATACAGTCCTGATGTCTGACTTTAACACTGTAACACAGCCCTGATGTCTGACTGTAACACTGTAACACAGCCCTGATGTCTGACTGTAACACTGATACAGCCCTGATGTCTGACTGTAACACTGTAACACAGCCCTGATACAGCCCTGATGTCTGACTGTAACACTGTAACACAGCCCTGATGTCTGACTGTAACACTGTAACACAGCCCTGATGTCTGACTTTAACACTGTAACACTGATGCCCTGATACAGCCCTGATGTCTGACTGTAACACTGTAACACAGCCCTGATGTCTGACTTAACACTGTAACACAGCCCTGATACAGCCCTGATGTCTGACTGTAACACTGTAACACAGCCCTGATACAGCCCTGATGTCTGACTGTAACACTGTAACACAGCCCTGATGTCTGACTGTAACACTGTAACACAGCCCTGATGTCTGACTGTAACACTGTAACACAGCCCTGATACAGCCCTGATGTCTGACTGTAACACTGTAACACAGCCCTGATGTCTGACTGTAACACTGTAACACAGCCCTGATGTCTGACTTTAACACTGTAACACTGATACAGTCCTGATGTCTGACTGTAACACTGTAACACAGCCCTGATACAGCCCTGATGTCTGACTGTAACACTGTAACACAGCCCTGATACAGCCCTGATGTCTGACTGTAACACTGTAACACAGCCCTGATACAGTCCTGATGTCTGACTTTAACACTGTAACACAGCCCTGATACAGTCCTGATGTCTGACTTTAACACTGTAACACAGCCCTGATACAGCCCTGATGTCTGACTGTAACACTGTAACACAGCCCTGATACAGCCCTGACTGACTGTAACACTGTAACACAGCCCTAACACAGCCCTGATGTCTGACTGTAACACTGTAACACAGCCCTGTAACACAGCCTGATGTCTGACTGTAACACTGTAACACAGCCCTGATGTCTGCCTGTAACACTGTAACACAGCCCTGATACAGTCCTGATGTCTGACTTTAACACTGTAACACAGCCCTGATGTCCTGATGTCTGACTGTAACACTGTAACACATGTCTGACTGTAACACTGATGTCTGACTTTAAGCCCTGATACAGCCCTGATGTCTGA